>NC_053027.1:378261635-378420467 GCF_003073215.2 Triticum urartu | reverse complement strand
AGGAACATGGCCGTCGCATCCTCGAGCTGGTGATCTCTGATGAAATAGCCAACTTGGAGCTTGAGATCGCGCTCTAGATGTACTGCGAGCGTGTCGATCGCTTGGACGAACGCATGCACGAGTTCAGACAGAGCGAAGAGCTACCGTAGGCAAGGGCTGCTGGTCACGGTCTCATGGACGCGTTTTATTTTGAAAAGTTGTTTCGACGTGGATAGCTATGTATTCACATCAATCATAGTATTGCTCTATTTATTGCTTTGTTTCAATGTGAGTACTATGTTTTCCATTCTTATATGTTCTGTTTCAATGTGTGTATATACGCTTTCCATTCTGTATATGTGGATGATAACAGCTAGATTCAAATTAGTATACAAAAACAGATAGAAAATGGAATTCATAATATATATATATATATTAGTAGTAGATGCAGAATTGTTTTGGTCTACTTGTCACGGACGTGATGCCTATGTTCATGATCATTGCTTTAGATATCATCATAACTATGCGCTTTTCTATCAATTGCTCGACAATAATTTGTTCACCCACTGCAATACATGCTATCTTGAGAGAAGCCACTAGTGAAACCTATGGCCCCTGGGTCTACTTTACATCATATAAGTTTCCAATCTACAATTCTATTTTACTATTATTTTGCAATCTATACCACAAAAATACCAAAAATATTTATCTTACTATCTTTATCAGATATCACTTTTGCAAGTGGCCTTGAAGGGATTGACAACCCCTTTATCGTGTTGGTTGCAAGGTTCTTATTTGTTTGTGCAGGTACTGGGGGATTTGCGTGTAGTCTCCTACTGGATTGATACCTTGGTTCTCAAAAACTGAGGGAAATACTTATGCTACTTTGCTGCATCACCCTTTCCTCTTCAAGGGAAAACCAACGCATGCTCAAGAGGTAGCAACCTACAGGACGGGAAAACACAAGGTCGCAGGACTAGACCTTGTGCCCATCCATTCGTCTCCTGACAGGGACCAGCGGATCGCCGTCGCCTAGGTATGTGTGCGGGACGAGGTTCTCGTGTACCACTGATGTAGGGCCATCAGAGGTTCTGGGGCATTTTCCCGTTTCATCGGCAGCGCCGACTGCACCTTCGCTATGGTGGAGAGAACGAAGAACGTGACGATTCGACCATTTGGTGCAACAAGCTTGTCAAAGCAATACAAGATCATCGGCAACGGGCGGGAGAAGGACTCCGTGGTTGACCTCGCCGAGACCATCATCGACCCCTGATACGCCAACATGAAAGAAGATAATGATACCAAAGGACCTGAACATGTGGGAGGTACCTCTGAATCTAGCCTACATAACCTACGCGGCCAAGGATGCATACGCATGCTACGACATGTATAGGCGGATCTTGGACATGAGGGTGTGTCTGCTTCCCGTAACCAACGAGTACACGGACAATGGCAGCGTCATGATCAAGCGTTCCAGGAAGGTCTAGATGTTGTACTTTATCTATTTCTAAGCACCTTTATCATCTGAGTGTTTCATGCATTAGCCTATGTGTCGTAATTATCTACTTTGTCCAAAATATTTCTTTTAAGAACCCATTAACCCGTCTGCTTTTTTTAGTGGCTATTTGCTTATGTATGTAACTAGTTCACTCGTCCGTTTCAAAAAAACTAGTTCACTCGGCTGTCGTGCTTTGAATCTCCTTCCTCCCAACATATTCCCCTTCTCAGGTGGACCCAGCAGGTCTCGTACACACACATATGGGACCAACTACCTATCCATTTGTATTTCTTTATTTTGTTCAATCTTTCATCCTCTTCCTATACAGCGGCTGGCCATCATAGCCTATGGCGTTGGCCAGGCCATCCCTCTACTCCCACACATTGTCCGGTGGTGACAGCTCCACCGGCCCACCCTGCACCCGAACAAGTCAACCCTCGTACTCCCCTCTGCCTACGTCTTCCCCCGCTCTGGTTCGTTCGGTCCAAGGTCTCGACGTCGTCCTCCGCCTTGGTGCTCTCGCCGCGGCGCTGTCGTCTGTCGTTCCCAACATGGTCAGCAAAATAAGAGGAATCGGGAGACAAATGTTCGTCGAGAGGCTGATAGTCCCGGGCCCACCAGGTCCATGGCCTATGTTTTGTTGACATGGGCAGCCCACGACATGTTTCAACATTTTTTGGATCCAGCAGGTATCAAGCGGCCTCTGGGCCTCCCAACCTAGCTTGTCTATAACAACAGCAGCCCAAGTTATGTTTGTTTTTTCAAGACGACGCACAACTCAGTTCTGTTTTTCTATAAGAATGAAAAACTGAACCTATGTTTTCTATAAGAATGCAAAACTGAACCTATATTTATATCTTATTTTATTACATATATATAATAGAAACAACATAAGGTTCCGTTAAACCTGTCGTTCGTCCAACCATTTTATAGACCTTCCCACTTCCTTTATTTTTCGTTTTCATTAATCCTATATCCGAATTTTCTCCCACTTTCTTTTTCGATGTAAACTGAGTTTTCTCCCACTACTTTTCCCTAGAACCAACTCAACTATCCCACGTCTAGCCTAAAAAATAATAATACCAAACGTCCTATTGATTCATCAAATTAAAATGATATTTTATTTCGTAAATTGAAAGTTCTTACAAAATAATAATAATAGTTGTTTATATATAACTTGGCAAGTTAACTCCTGGTGATTGCGTACATAAGCTTGCAAAGATTTTACTGACCAATGTAGTAATAGACGTGCAATCATGTGTTTATGTTTTTATAACATTTCTTCGTCCAGCCCAACATGATATTTTCACCCAGCCCAGCAAGTCCGTGGATTTCGAGAAAAATGCAAATGGGCTTTAAATTCTACCATATATATAAACGGGTTGCATAGATGCTACCTCATTGTTTCACCCAACCCACCAAATGGACTAAAAAATAAATGGACTAGCTGACATGTGGGCCTGTAGGTCGAAGCCTAAGCAAGGCGTTGGATTTACATCCAACGGTCGGCATTCTTCTTCGATCTCTCGTCTTCTTCCCCCAGCACTGCCGGGACGCCTGCTCCAGCCTCCGGCATCCAGCGGTGTTGTTTTGCGCGCCTCAGCGAAATGCTACCCCACTGACGGCTAGGCCATCCCTCCACTCCGCACCTCTTGTTATTCTCTGCCGAGTGTAGGCCCACCCCGCACCCGAACCAGTCAAGTTTGCCACTCCTCTCCGTCTGTGACTCCACTGCCGCGTCTTCCCCATCTCTGGGTTGATCTCGTCTGGGGCCTCACCATCATCCACCGCCTTGCTGCACTCGGTGCGGCGTGGTCAACAAACGAGAGTCATCAGAAGAGGACTGTATGTGGAGAGCCTGACGGTTGGGACCCACGAGGTTGATGGTCGCACGCAAGGAAAGTTCCTCCTTATTAAGTTGTTTCCTCCCCCTGACAACTGGGACCCACCAGTTGTATCTTCGCACAGAAGGAACTGCCTCCTTGTTATGCGAAAAAAATCATTCCTCCCGATGACAGCTAGGACCCGACAGATTTGGTGGCTGACTTGTGGGCCTACTAAGGAGACGTGTACGCAGGGTTTTGTCAACTTAATCAACAAATGATTCTAGTAGCTGGACCGTTGGATGTTAGTCCCACAGTCGTGCTCCTTCTTCAACCTCTGTTCATGCTCCTGTCTCCCGTGGGCGGCAGTGCTGCCGCGCACTCGAGCCAGTCAAGTTTCGCACTCCTCTCCATCTGTGACTCCATTGCCGTGTCTTCCCCATCTCCAGGTCGTTCCAGTCTGGGGCCTCGCCGTCGTCCACCGGCCTTGGTGCGCTCGGCACGGTGTGGTCAATGTGGTCAACAACTGAGAGTCATCGGAAGATGACTATACGTGAGAGGCTGACAGTGGGGATGCAACACACCCATGGACGCATGCATGCAACTGCATCCTTTTTACCCTGAAAAATAATGTTTTCTCCCCCTGACTGCTGGGACCCACCAGCTACATCTTCGCACGCAAGGAAGTGCGTCCTTATTACGGGCAAAAAAATATCCCTCCTGACAGCTGGGACCCAGCAGCTATATCTTCGCACGCAAGGAAGTGCGTCCTTATCCTCCCTGGCAGCTGGGACCCACCCGGTCGAAGCGTACGTACCGTTGTCTGTCTTGTCGGAACGTGTACGTACATATTGGTCGATCGGTCTCTCCGCAAGTATGAAATGTGGCCGAGTAAGTAGCGGCACATGTCATAGTAGAGCCCCCCACTTAGCAGTTCAGGCTGTCCCATCTAAACCATGTACACGTACATACAGCCACATGCCAAAAAATACAGCCACGTACGTACATACGAGCGGGGTCTCGAATGCCTACTCACGCATATGTACAACCATGATCGTGTACATGGCTGGGTCGGAACAGAGAAGCTGCTCCGTCGTCGTGTTCATGGGGAGGCAATGGAATGCGTCATGTTCATCAGGAGGCAACGGAACGCGTGCTATTCATCGGGAGCCAACCGGCTTGGACGGAACAGCCGATGAAAACGAGGCCTGGCATACCGTAGAATGAAGGAAACGGCCTTGTGTTCGACTGGCCACAGTCGAAATGGGATCCTGTTCATCAGGAGTGGTCTGGCGTACCGCAAAACGGAGGAAACGGACCTCCTACAGTGGAAACAGGGTCCTGTTGATCGGGAGGGGTGTGGCGTGCCGCAAAACGGAGGAAACGGACTTGTGTTGGAGCGCTACAGTCAAAACGGGAATCCTGTTCATCGGAAGGGGTGTGGCGTACCACAAAACGGGACTCCACGGGATATTGTTCATCTCCACCATCGACTGCCTCCACGGGCTACTGTTCATCCACCATCGACCTCCTTCACCCTCCACCTGCGACTGTTCAACCAGCCCTCTCCACGGGGTCCTATTCAACCACCCCTCCACAGGCTAATATTCATCCATACCTCCACCGGCTACTGTTCATCCAGCCCTCCATGGGGTCCTGTTCATCCAGCCCTCCACGGGGTCCTGTTCATCCACTGGCTCGATCGATTGGGGTACTGTTCATCTAGCGGCAACGGCCTCTACTACCATGGGGTCCTGTTCATCCAACCCCCCACCGGGAACTATTCATCCAAATCCCCCCCAACAACACTCACTATTCATCAAGGGAAAGAGGCAGCAGCGTTCGATCGGCTTCAAATAGCAGCAGTAGCGAAGGAATCAATCGGCTTCAGTTAACAGCAAGGGATCGATTTATCGCTCGGGTTCAGTAACGCGTAGACTGTAGTGCAATTGCTCGGGTTCAGTTAGAGCCCAGCACCTCGCTCGGGTTCGGTTCGAACCCAACGCCTCGCACACACGCGCGTATGTATGACAGAAACGCGCATCGCTCGGCCCCCAACCACCCACCGTAACCGGGAACTCCCCGATATTTTCCTCGCCCTTGCTTCTATCACTGTTTTTCCCATCGTGGACAGCCCAAAAAATGTCATGCAGCTGCGTCTCCGGCCCGCCCAGGACGAAAAGCCCATTTTCTGTCATGATTCTTTGTCATAGAAGTACGACCCCACCACATCTATGATGATACCGGGTTTTGTCACAATTATCGTCATAGAAGTGTCTTAAGTATGACAAAAAAATTCGTTCGGCCCAGAATTTCACGGATGTGTCTTTTTTTTGTAGTGAAGATAAAAAACCTATGTATACTTCCCGAACCTGTTGATCACCGTATTGCAGAGAAATCCTCTGTTCCTCTTTTTCCTTGCTGATTTCTGTCAGATCCCATCTACCATGGCCTCTTCAAGCTCCTCCAAGGACAAGTTCTTCAAGAACGTCATCAACCCATATCTGCGGGAAGTGGTGCAGCACCCTCATGTCATCCAGATGCATGAGGGGGTGCTTCACCTTCGCGATGTGTCATGTCCCAAGGGTACGGGAACCGTGTGACGACCCACAAGTGTAGGGGATCTATCGTAGCTTTCGATAAGTAAGAGTGTCGAACCCAATGAGGAGCAGAAGGAAATGATAAGCAGTTTTCAGTAAGGTATTCTCTACAAGCACTGAAATTATCGGTAACAGATAATTTTGTGATAAGGTAATTTGTAACGAGTAGCAAGTAATAAAAGTAAATAAGGTGCAGCAAGATGGCCCGATCCTTTTTGTAGCAAAGGACAAGCCTGGACAAACTCTTATATGAAGGAAAGCGCTCCCGAGGACACATGGGAATTATCGTCAAGCTAGTTTTCATCACGCTCATATGATTCACGTTCAGTACTTTGACAATTTGATATGTGGGTGGACCGGTGCTTGGGTACTGTCCTTACTTGGACAAGCATCCCACTTATGATTAACCCCCATTGCAAGCATTCGCAACTACAACAGAAGTATTAAGGTAAACCTAACGATAGCATGAAACATATGGATCCAAATCAGCCCCTTACGAAGCAATGCATAAACTAGGGTTCAAGCTTCTGTCACTCTAGCAACCCATCATCTACTTATTACTTCCCAATGCCTCCCTCTAGGCCCAAACAATGGTGAAGTGTCATGTAGTCGACGTTCACATGACACCACTAGAGGGATGACAACATACAACTCATCAAAATATCGAACGAATACCAAATTCACATGACTACTTATAGCAAGACTTCTCCCATGTCATCAGGAACAAACGTAACTACTCACAAAGCATATTCATGTTCATAATCAGAGGGGTATTAATATGCATAATGGATCTGAACATATGATCTTCCACCAAGTAAACCAACTAGCATCAACTACAAGGAGTAATCAACACTACTAGCAACCCACACGTACCAATCTGAGGTTTGGATACAAAGATTGGATACAAGAGATGAACTAGGGTTTGAGATGAGATGGTGCTGGTGAAGATGTTGATGGAGATTGACCCCCTCCCGATGAGAGGATCGTTGGTGATGAGGATGGTGATGATTTCCCCCTCCCGGAGGGAAGTTTCCCCGGCAGAACAGCTCTGTCGAAGCCCTAGATTGGTTTCGCCAAGGTTCCGCCTCGTGGCGGTGGAGTTTCATCCCGTGAGATTGCTTATGATTTTTTCTCGGACGAAAGACCTCATATAGCAGAAGATAGGCATCAGAGGGCCACCAGGGGCCCACGAGGCAGGGGGCGCACCCCCCACCCTCGTGGATGGTGGGTGGCCCCCCTCTGGTACTTCTTTCGCCCAATATTTTTTTTATATATTCTGAAACGTGCTCCCGTGAAGTTTCAGGACTTTTGGAGATGTGCGGAATAGGTCTCTAATATTTGCTCCTTTTCCAGCCCAGAATTCCAGCTGCCGACATTCCCCCTCTTCATGTGAACCTTGTAAAATAAGAGAGAATAGGCATAAGTATTGTGACATAATGTGTAATAACAGCCCATAATGCAATAAATATTGATATAAAAGCATGATGCAAAATGGACGTATCAACTCCCCCAAGCTTAGACCTCGCTTGTCCTCAAGCGAAAGCCGAAATCGAAAAATATGTCCACATGTTTGGAGATAGAGGTGTCGATAAAAATAAAATTTGGACATGAGGGCATCATGATCATTCTTAGAACAACATACATATATATATTGTCATATGATCTCTTATGCTAAAGTAAAAATTCAATCACAATTTCAAATATGAATCATAAACTTTATTGAGAACCAACAAACTCTAATCTCAGTCATTGAGGCAATTGCAATTTATCGTAACATAGGAAAGAGTCAATATAAGAGCTTTTCAGCAAGACCACATACTCAACTATCATTTAGTCTTTCATAATTGGTAACACTCATGCAATATTTATGGGTGTGAAGTTTTAATCGGACACAGAGAAAGATAGGGGCTTATAGTTTTGCCTCCCAACGTTTTACCTCAAAGGTAATGTCAACAATAATAGTTCATGAAAACTCACATCCAATTAGCTATATATATATCAGGATCTTTCCAACACATTGTGCTTGCCAAAGGATAAAATGTAAAAAGGAAAGGTGAATATCACCATGACTCTTTGCATGAAGTATAAGACAATAATAAAAGATAGGCCCTTCGCAGAGGGAAGCAGAGGTTGTCATGCGCTTTTATGGTTGGATGCACAAAATCTTAACGCGAAAGAACGTCACTTTATATTGCCACTTGTGATATGGACCTTTATTATGTAGTCCGTCGCTTTTATTTCTTCCATATCACAAGATCGTATAAAGCTTATTTTCTCCACATTAATAAGTCATACATATTTAGAGAGCAATTTTTATTGCTAGCACCGATGACAACTTACTTGATGGATCTTACTCAATCCATAGGTAGATATGATGGACTCTCATGGCAAAAACGGGTTTAGGGATATTTGGAAGCACAAGTAGTATCTCTACTTGGTGCAAAGAAATTGGCTAGCAAGAGAGGGAAAGGCAAGCTCAACATGTTGGATGATCCATGATAATATAATTTATCTCAGATGTAAGAAAACATAACCCATTACGTTGTCTTCCTTGTCCAACGTCAACTCTTTAGCATGTCATATTTTAATGAGTGCTCACAATCATAAAAGATGTCCAAGATAGTATATTTATATGTGAACCTCTCTTTCTTTATTACTTCCTATTAATTAAAACAATGACCAAAACTATGTTTGTCAACTCTCTACAACTTTTATTCATCATACTCTTTATATGTGAGCTCATTAATCTCCATAAGATCCATATGATCTCTTTATTTCTTTTTATTTCTTCTCTTTTATTTTATTCCCTCAAGATCATAGCAAAATAATCAAGCCCTTGACTGAACACTAATCTTTATTATATATAGCTCACGGACTCGATTACATAGGAAGATCATAAAGCAAAACTCACAACTAGATCATACTAAAACTTTACTCTACTAGATCAAGATATTATCAAAAGGATCAAACTAAGAAAAACGGTAAAGATAAAAGTGATGGTGATACGATACCGGGGCACTCCCCCAAGCTTGGCAGTTGCCAAGGGGAGTGCCCATACCCATGTGTTTATGTCTCCTTCTTCGGGGGTGGTGATGTGATATTCTTGGCGATGATGCCCCTCAAGATACGATCCTCTTCTTCAAGCTTATTGACTTGCTGCTTGAGGTTCATTATTTCCTTACGGAGCTTGCCCGTGACGGCTAAAGCTCCCTTCACCCAAGGATGTTGCATAGCTGTGGGAGAACAAGTAACACTCTTTTTCATATTTTCATAAGAAAGAAATCTAACATTGGAAGGGATGACCGAGTTTGGAATAGCCGAGCTCTATAGTTCCCCCATAGTGAATCCTGCTCGGAAACGGGAAGTAACTTCTTCATCCTCCTCCATGGCATCTATCCTTTTCAAATCGGCCTCCATCTCTTCCTCAGTTAATGCCCAAAGTGGTCAGCATTGTTGTTTGCTCTTGGCCCCGGTGTCGGATGAGACACCCGACTGTCCCCGACTGACTCTTAAGAAGACATCTTGCTCTAAATCTGCAGCAGAAACGGCTCGAAACCAAAACAGAGGATATTCGCGTGATATAGTGGTAAAAACCTTTGGAAGATTATATAATGAATTTTTACCGACTAAAAGAAGTATCATGCAAGAAAACATAGTCCGGAGGGCACCCCGCCCTCCACCCTCGTGGAAGCCTCGTGTCCTTTCCGGTCCGCTTCTTATTTTCCTATTTTCTTAAATATTCCAAAACAGGGAAAAAATGCCATTAGAACTGTTTTGGAGTCGGTTTACTTACCGTACCACATACCTATTCCTTTTCGGAGTCTGAAACGTTCTGGAAAGTGTCTCTTATGTATTCCTCCGGGATTACGGTTTCAATAACATTAGTTTCAACATTTATAGGATTACCTGAGATATAATGTTTGACTCTTTGACCGTTCACCACCTTCGGATTTGTGCCTTCAAAGTTGTTGATTTTTATGGCACTGGAATGATAGACCTCCTCGATAACGTAAAGACCTTCCCATTTAGAGAGAAGTTTACCTGCAAAAAATCTTAAACAAGAGTTGTATAACAATACACAATCACCTACATTAAACTCACACTTTTGTATCCTTTTATCATGCCATCTTTTAACTTTTTCTTTAAACAGCTTGTGTCGTGGAATTGTCACGGCAGATGTCCTTAGTGTCAGGACTTAGTCGCGAGGCCAACACATCTATGTGGTAGCTTGAGAGGGGTTGAGCGGAATCGAGAGACGCAACATAAGACAAGGATTTAGACAGCTTCGGGCCCCGGGAAATATCATTCGGTAATAACCCTACATGTTGTTTGTGGCTAGATCTCATTGTGCTCATGAGAGAGTCACCGTATAAGCTGGCTCCCCCTTTGTGTCTAGCCCTAGAGATTATTTTTTCTGTCCCTCTTTGGGGAGCCCTGCCCCTCCTTATATATGTTGAAGGGGCGGGTTACATGTGGAGTCCTAGTAGGACTAGGACTAGTCTATCCTTTCTCACAAGTTGAATACAAGTCCGGGTCTTGCTTCCTTATAAAGGAAATATTCGTCATCCCTTTCTTCTTAAGCTGGCCCACTAGAGTATAAGTCGGCCTGCTGGGCCTTGGGTCTTGTCGTCCGTCTGATCCACCCGCCGGGTCTCCAGTGAGTCACAATGTCCAGGCGGGTTACATGTAAACCGTCATGTCCGGGTGGATCGCCAGTGAGTCGCCAAGCTCGAGCCAGGTCTCTGGTGAGTCTCCAAGCCCGTCCGGGTCATGATTCTGGTCGGGTCATATCGCGGGGTATATCCCCAACATTAGCCCCTAGTTTAATTTGGATTTATCCATGTTAAACTAATCCTGTAAAATAAACACAAGAACAAACTAGATAGGTTGTGCTCTGGGTTAAACATTTTCCTGAACCGGCACCTGATTATCTTTAAGTCCTTGTCATTTCCTCCTGGATGCATACTCAAAGATCTTATAGCAAAATCTCTTTTAACATATATGTCCAAACCTTGCCGATGCAAAAATCCAGATACTTCTTTTGAGAAATTCGGGTCAATAGGCCAGCTTCAGAGCCAATTTGCAGACATTGATATCTTATAGAGAAATATTGTAATAAATAATCCACTTGAATCGGCTTTCAAAGCACCGGCTTAGAAAATATTGGTCTTGAAAAACTCATCTGACTTTCATCCGGCTTGTAGAACTTGTCGGTTTATCATTGCCAAAATATCCGGTTTGTAAATATTGATAGCACCGGGTCATGTTTGTTGCCGACGTCGGGTCATAGTTATTGGTGACGCCGGGTCAATCTGGTTTACTCAAAACTGAAAATTTGAAGATTTTTTCTCCCGTATATCCATATTACCTGTAGCCCCCAAGTCTTGAGCAGAAACAAAGTGATGACTTAAGACTTGCTTCAATATAAATACTGCCACTTTGAAGAAATCCATGTTGTTCATCTTAGTCACTAGTAAAGGCTGAATACTTCATATATGTAGCCCCCAAGTGCCGGGTTGTCATGCTTGCAGCAACCTGGGACTTGTAATTGCCTTATACTCATAAAAAACTACAACCAGTGTAGCCCCCAAGGGCCGGGTCATTATGCAATAATGAGTAGGGACTTTATAAATATGATCATATAGACTTGAACAACAACGTGTAGCCCCCAAGGGCCAGCTCAGTAAGATAATATTGAGCTGGGGCTTTATATATACTTCTTCTGAAAAGAACATCATATGATGTAACCCCCATCATGGGGCTTGAACCCACGTGCACAAGGTTAAGAGCTTTGTGCTTTACCAACTGAGCAGTGGACCCTTCAATATAATGGAATAAAACTTGTGTACGTTGAATTGTTGACAGGAGCAATTGGTAGCCCCCAAGGGCCGGCTCATTATGATGTGATGATTCGGGTCTTCAATAAGGCCAGTAAAATTGTCTTTGCATTAGCCCCCAAGTGCCATGGTGCATGCTGGCAGTGACATGGGACTTGCATATTTGATATAATCTCAAACTGAATAATGTAGCCCCCAAGTGTCGGGTTGTAAGCCTGCAGCAACTCGGGACTATTCTTTCCATTGTAGAATAAATCATATCTATTGATAAAATAATAGCAATTGCGCCAAAGCGACTTTGAATACCTTATCTGTTGACAAGTAAATCCAGAGTTTTAAATACCCGGCGGCTCTTGGCCGATGGCGATTTAATATGCCTCCATTGTAAGCCGGAATTTTTATAACCCAGCGGATTATAGCCTTTGAGAAAATCAAGAATTGATAACCCTTTTGAGATACCAATTTCAATCTTTGATGATGGGCTGGAACTTAATCATTTATGTAAGTGAGAGCTCTGTAAATCCTGCACGGAGTTTAAACAACATATGCCCTGGCGACTTAACGTCAAAAGCCAGGGCAGGTAACTACTCAAATGTAGTCTTATCCTGCACATAAGTAAATCACAAGATCCCCTAGCGGTTTACCATAGGGCGGATCATAATATCCCACATATAACCATTGTGATATTTAATTTGTATTGCCGGTTTACATGACCTGTGCAGTAAGGGTGATAACCCAATCCTTAGAAGCCAATACTTCCAAATATATGATGATTGTCACATGCTGGCGACTTTATCGTCCAAAGCCAAGCCAGGTTTAAACGAAACCACACTTATATGCTTCAGATATGAGCAAAACGTATCAAAACCCAAAAGATTGTTTGCAAAAACTTAAACCAAATAAAAATCGAGGTTTCTGATTCGAATACGACCAGTAAACCGTTCCAAAGGGGTTAAGCTAGAATTCGAATACGATCATGTAGCCCCCAGTGGCTTTGGCGTTGCGTCGATCAAGAGGGTACCGACAGCTATATTCTCTTTGGTTCGAATACGACCTATGTTTGAACAGGAAGCCCCCAAATGACCTTGAGAGGTTTTTAACGACCCTGATTCGAATACGATCCAAGTCAGACCCAAAAGGGGTTAAGCTATGATTCGGATACGATCAAGAAGCCCCCTAGTGAGTTTGGCTTTGCACCGATCAAAAGGGTTACGACAGCTATGTTCTCTTTGGTTCGAATACGACCTATGTTTGAACAGGAAGCCCCCAAATGACCTGTAACTGTGGCTACGAGCCGGATCAAAGGGTAATCATAGCTTAGCTCAATAAGCCGGAAGCCCTCAAGTGATATATTTCTGAGCTGTACTCACCGGGTGCCTATGTTTGAGTTGTGCTGTGCAACAAACTCTCTTGGGTCCCTGTAATTTTTTCTAAAAACTCGAGCTTTGCGAGAGATAAATTCTTCTTGAACCGGGATTTTGAACCGGATATTGGGAGTTTCAAAGCTTTGCAGAAGACAGGTTTACCTTAAGCCGGATTTTAAACCAGATATTTAAGAGCTTCAGCGCTTTGTGGGCGACAAATTTCCCTTAAACCGGATTTTGAACTGGAATTCTTTTTTTAAGCTAGAAATTTTCTGACGGCTTTTTAATATTCGCCAATAAGGCAGTAGCCTCCGGGGCCGGGTTATTTTTCCCTCTAATAATCCGGAGTTCTTGAATCTGCTTTAAATTGGCTTCTCTTGCAGTTGTAACTAAATAATCATTAGGGAAGAAACAGAGGCCGTGGCGACTTAGCCCTCGTCTGTGCCCGGCAAGGCGACTTGTGGAATTCGTTGTCGTGGCGGCGGCATCAGCCGGCTTGGCAAAGGAGACGACGGGCGGGTCGCCAAGCAGGGCGGCTTGACCGCGTGTGGCGCAACGGCGAAGGCATCAGGACACCATTTTTTAAATCTCTCTTTTTGTTTTTCCTTCTCCAATCTTCCAATCGAATCCCCGATTTTTCTTTCTGCAGACGGCAACCAACACGCAAGGGCGCATCGGCTTCGGAAGCAAAATCAAGCAGGGGCAACGGGGGCGCAGGACACGGCAGTTGCAGGGCCAGCCGCCCCGCCGGCCCAACTTGGAGACCGGCCAACGGCGCGGAGGCGGCGACTTGGACAGCTGCAGGGGCGAGGATGCTCTCCAAGCGGACGGCTCAGAGGCGAGTTGCAGGTGAAGCTCCGGCAATTCGATTTCTCGAACATCTCAGGTGGCCGGACGGCTTGACGCCACGGCGGCTCAGCGGCGGTGAGGGCAGCTCACGGCACGGACGACTCTCCCCTATACACTCACCGCGCGGCAGCGGTTCGCAGCACAGAGGCCGAAAAGAACTGTGGCAGGCGCAGAACGGCAGCAAAGCGTGATCGGGCAGGCAACATTGATTCCTCCTCCGGGTCGTGGCCCCTCTTCCCCCTTTTTTTTAACGCGGCTGAGCAAGCCGACTTAGATTGGTTTCCTCTGTATAGCCACTTTTTGTAAGTGGTTTTCTGTTTGACGTAATTTTGCAAGTGGTAATATGCCTTGGCAGACGCATCGGTTTGATGGTAAAAAACAAAAAGCTGGACTAGTGCCTTCACACCTCACCGTGGATATCGGAGTAGTGGTAGTCGATGACTTGATTTTTGTCTTCACGTACTCCCTTCATTCTAAAATATAGTGTGTCCGTGCTTACCGAGGTTCAACTTTGATCATAAATTTAATTAATGAGATCAACTGCGGCGGGAGAAAAAATATATAATTTAAAACTTTTTTCGAATACGAATTCACTGATATAATTGTTGCTCCCGTCGCAATCGGTCTTGGTAGTTAAATTTACGATCAAAATTAAAGCACGAGGATAGAGGAAGCACTACATTGTGAAATGGAAGGAGTATAAAACAGCAGCAGATTGGTGTTTTGCCTCGGGACTTGATTCTCTCATGAGCGGCTGTCATTATTGATGCTACATACTGTAGCAGTTGCAATGCGTCAGAATAGTAAGGACGACTGCGGCTGTAAGGCCAACTCCACCGCGCGACCCTATTTTGTCCGCCTCCGTTCGTTTGGGGTAAAACGGACAAATCAGACGACCCAGCGGCAAACCCTATTTTACTTTTTCGTTCGTTTCGTGTCCGTTTCACCCCATTTCTGGACTAAAGTTGGTCTCGCTTTGAGGCAAAAGCGGACAGAAAACGGACGCCTCGGTCCTCCTCTTCGTCCGTTGTGTCCGAGCGTATCCCACATGTCACCCTCTCTCTTTTCTCTCCCCTGGCCCACCGTGTACACCCATCCACCCACCAACGCATGCGAGGCGCGGCGGTTGCGCGCCGGCGGAGCATTGCCGACGCGGGCGACGCACGGCCGGCTGCACGCGGGCGAGGCGCGCGCAGGGGCGTGCGGGCGAGGGCGAGGCGGGGGCGGGTGCAGGCAGCGGGGCGGCGTGCGCGGGCGGGGGCGCGGCGGCGGGGCAACGCGGGCGCAGGCATGCAAGCGGCGTCGGGGCAGCGCGTGCGCGGGCATGCAGACGGCGGCGGCGGGGCAGAGGAGGTGCGGCAAGGTGCGGAGCCGGCTGCAGCTGGACAGGAGCAGGGCGTAGGAGAGCGCCCGTCGAGCGAGCGTGAGCGGCCAGGGCATGCCACGGCGGACGCGGACGGCAGCAGACGTTTTGAGGTTAGTTGCTACGGTGGGCGACTCGAATAGACGCCGGATGCATATGTCCGCTTTCACACCCATGGCCACTCCAAACGGACGAAATCCGGACAAATCGGACGTTCGTTTGGGGTCTTGCGGTGGAGTTGGCCTAACAACTCGTCGGAACTTGTAGTCGGACGGATCACTTGAATTTCAGTCAGCCTCGGAGTAGTAACGTGGCACACAAATCATCTCATGCGGAAAGTCTCATCTCAGACCTGGTGGATTAAGACGACGCGACGGCACCACACATAGATGGAATCCTAACTTCTTTTGATCTCAAACCTTCTCGATTACAAGGGCTGCGTGGCCGGCATAATATGGCGACTTAATATGGAAATTTCAATAGGACTTGTCGTTTTGCCTGATACTTCACGAGCAGCCATAACTCAGAGTCAACAAATGCTTTAGCTGATGTGCTCAACCAGCGAAAAAACTTTTGATTTCTATCCAATTTATGCAGCCACTCAATCTTTTTCAATCTTGATCGATGAACTTGGAGTTGATGTAGATTCTGACCGTCTCTTCTTCATCGGAAAATTACGAACTTCTCGATCCCTGAGAAAAATCCCTCCAAAAACTCAACACCACCATGCGCCAGCCCCACGGTGGGCGCCAACTGTCGTGGAATTGTCACGCAGATATTCTTAGTGTCAGGACTTAGTCGCGAGGCCAACGCATCTATGTGGTAGCTTCAAAGGGGTTGAGCGGAATCGAGAGACGCAACATAAGACAAGGATTTAGACAGCTTCGGGCCCCGAAAAATATCATCCGGTAATAACCCTACATGCTGTTTGTGGCTAGATCTCATTATGCTCATGAGAGAGTCGCCGTATAAGCTGCCTCCCCCTTTGTGTCTAGCCCTAGAGATTATTTTTTCTGTCCCTCTTTGGGGAGCCCTGCCCCTCCTTATATATGTTGAAGGGGCGGGTTACATGTGGAGTCCTAGTAGGACTAGGACTAGTCTATCCATTCTCACAAGTTGAATACAAGTCCGGGTCTTGCTTCCTTATAAAGGAAATATTCGTCATCCCTTTCCTCTTAAGCCGGCCCACCAGAGTATAAGCCGGCATGCTGGGCCTTGGGTCTTGTCGTCCGTCTGATCCGCCCGCCGGGTCTCCAGTGATTCACAATGTCCAGGCGGGTTACATGTAAACCGTCATGTCCGGGCGGATCGCCAGTGAGTCGCCAAGCTCCAGCCAGGTCTCTGGTGAGTCGCCAAGCCCGGCCGGGTCATGATTCCGGCCGGGTCATACCGCGGGGTATATCCCCGACAGCTTGGCATTCTCACAAGCCTAGGTTCTCCATTCATCAAGTGAGCTAATGTTAAAAAGCCTCTTCTCACTAGCAAGTTTGAAGTCATAGTTGAGTTCTTTAATAGCCCAATATGCCTTATGTTCTAATTCAAGAGGTAAGTGACATGCTTTACCATAAACTATTTTATATGGAGACATACCCATAGGATTTTTATATGCAGTTTTATAAGCCCATAATGCATCATCAAGTTTTTTGGACGAATTCTTTCTATATCTATTAACAGTCTTTTGAAAAATTAATTTGATCTCTATTGCTAAGTTCTACTTGACCACTAGACTGTGGATGATATGGGGATGCAATTCTAAGATTAATATCATACTTAGCAAGCATTTTACGGAAGGCACCATGAATAAAATGTGAACCATCATCAGTCATTAAATATCTAAGGACTCCAAACCTCGGAAAAATAACTTCTTTAAGCATCTTAATAGAGGTTTTATGATCAACACTACTAGTTGGAATAGCGTCTACCCACTTAGTAATGTAATCAATAGCAACTAAAATATGTGTATACCCATTAAAGGAATGGAAAGGTCCCATATAATCGAAGCCCAAAACATCAAATGGTTCAATAACAAGTGAATAATTCATAGGCATTTCTTGACGTCTACTAATATTACCAATTCTTTGACATTCATCACAAGATAAGACAAACTTACGGGCATCCTTGAAGAGAGTAGGCCAATAAAAACCAGATTGTAATACCTTATGTGCGGTCTATCTCCAGCATGGTGTCCTCCATAAGCTTCGGAGTGGCACTTACGTAGGATCTGTTCCTGTTCATGCTCAGGTACACAATGTCTAATAACACTATCTACTCCTTCTCTATAAAGGTGTGGGTCATCCCAGAAGTAATGTCTTAAATCATAGAAAAACTTTTTCTTTTGCTGGTATGTGAAACTAGGTGGTATAAATTTAGCAACAATGTAATTAGCATAATCAGCATACCATGAAGCAGTACGAGAAGCATTTATGACAGCTAATTGTTCATCAGGAAAGCTATCATCAATAGGTAGGGGGTCATCAACAACATTCTCTAACCTAGAGAAGTTGTCTGCAACGGGATTCTCAGTTCCCTTCCTATCAATAATATGCAAATCAAATTCTTGTAGCAGGAGAAGCCATCTAATAAGTCTAGGTTTAGCATCTTTCTTTTTCATAAGATATTTAATAGCAGCATGATCAGTGTGAATAGTTACTTTAGAATCAACAATATAAGGTCTGAACTTATCACAAGCAAATACAACTGCTAAGAATTCCTTTTCAGTAGTACCATAATTTCTCTGGGCATTGTCTAGAGTTTTACTAGCATATTGAATAACATTTAATTTTTTATCAACTCTTTGGCCTAGAACAGCACCTATAGCATAATCACTAGCATCACACATAATTTCAAAAGGTAAATTCCAATCAGGTGGCTGAACAATAGGTGCAGAAATCAAAGTTTTCTTAAGTATTTCAAATGCTTCTACACAATCATCATCAAAAACAAAAGGAATATCTTTTTTTAATAGGTTAGTTAGAGGCCAGGAAATTTTTGAGAAGTCCTTAATGAACCTCCTGTAAAAACCGGCATGACCAAGGAAACTTCTTATACCTTTGATGTCCTTGGGACACAACATCTTTTCAATAGCATCAACTTTAGCTTTGTCAACTTCAATACCTCTTTCAGAAATTTTATGCCCCAAGACAATACCTTCATTAACCATAAAGTGGCACTTCTCCCAATTCAAGACAAGGTTAGTTTCTTCACATCTCTGCAAAACTCGATCAAGGTTGCTCAAGCAATCATCAAAAGAGGATCCATAAACAGAGAAATCATCCATGAAAACTTCACAAATCTTTTCACAAAAGTCAGAGAATATAGCCATCATGCATCTTTGAAAGGTAGCAGGTGCATTACATAAACCAAAAGGCATACGTCTATAAGCAAAGGTACCGAAAGGGCAAGTCAAAGTGGTCTTTTCTTGATCCTCAGCTGACACAGGTATTTTGAGAGAAACCAGAATAACCATCTAGAAAGCAATATGTGTATGTTTGCATAATCTTTCTAGCATTTGATCAATAAAAGGTAAGGGGTAATGATCTTTCTTAGTAGCTTTATTTAATTTGCGGAAATCAATTACCATCCTATAACCTGTGATAATTCTTTGTGGAATCAATTCATCTTTATCATTAGGAACAACAATAATACCTCCCTTCTTAGGGACACAATGGACAGGACTTACCCATCACTATCAGCAACGGGATAGATTATACCTGCCTCCAGAAGCTTTAGTATTTCTTTTCTTACCACTTCTTTCATTTTAGGATTCAGACGTCGTTGAGGATCACGAACTGGTTTGGCATCTGCTTCCAAATTTATTTTATGTTGACATAGAGTGGGACTAATGCCCTTAAGATCATCAAGAGTATATCCAATAGCAGCACGATGCTTCTTCAGAGTTTTCAATAATCTTTCTTCTTCATGCTCTGAAAGGTTAGCACTAATAATAACAGGATATATCTTCTTTTCATCAAGATAAGCATATTTAAGATTATCAGGCAAAGGTTTAAGCTCAAACACGGGATCACCCTTGGGTGGAGGAGGATCCCCTAAGATTTCAACAGGCAATTGTGATGCAGAATAGGTTCCTGTTTAAAGAATACTTCATCTATTTCCCTTCTTTCATTCATGAACATATCATTTTCATGGTCTAGCAAATATGTTCTAAAGGATCACTAGGAGGTACGACAATAGAAGCAAGACCAATAATTTCATCCTTACTAGGTAATTCTTCTCACGATGTTGTTTACTAAATTTAGAGAAATTAAACTCATGAACCATATCATCCAAGCCAATAGTAACAACATTTGCAATCTATGGTAGCATTGACAGTTAAGAAGGGTCTACCAAATATAATGGACAAATACTTGATCAAGGTAAGCAATCATCAAAAGAGGATCCATAAACAGAGAAATCATCCATGAAAACTTCACAAATCTTTTCACAAAAGTTAGAGAATATAGCCATCATGCATCTTTGAAAGGTAGCAGGTGCATTACATAAACCAAAAGGCATACGTCTATAAGCAAAAGTACCGAAAGGGCAAGTAAAAGTGTCTTTTCTTGATCATCAGCTGACACAGGTATTTGAGAGAAACCAAGTAACCATCTAGAAAGCAAAAATGTGTATGTTTGGATAATCTTTCTAGCATTTGATCAATAAAAGGCAAAGGGTAATGATCTTTTAGTAGCTTTATTTAATTTACGGAAATCAATTACCATCCTATAACCTGTAATAATTCTTTGCGGGAATCAATTCATCTTTATCATTAGGAACAACAGTAATACCTCCCTTCTTAGGGACACAATGGACAGACTTACCCACTGACTATCAGCAACGATAAATTATACCTGCCTCAAAGCTTTAGTATTTCTTTTCTTACCACTTCTTTCATCTTAGGATTCACGTCGTTAGTGATCAATAACTGGTTTGGGTCTCCAAATTTATTTGTTGACATAGAGTGGGACTAATGCCCTTAAGATCATCAAGAGTATATCCAATAGCAGCACGATGCTTCTTCAGAGTTTTCAATAATTTTCTTCTCTTCTCTGAAAGGTTAGCACTAATAATAACAGGATATATCTTCTTTTCATCAAGATAAGCATATTTAAGAGTATCAGGCAATGGTTTAAGCTCAAACACGGGATCACCCTTGGGTGGAGGAGGATCCCCTAAGATTTCAACAGGCAAGTTGTGTATTGTCCTATTAAAACATATCATTTTCATGGTCTAGCAAATATTGTTCTAAAGGATCATTAGGAGCACAATAGAAGCAAGACCAATAATTTCATCTTTACTAGGCAATTCTTTATCATGGGTTGTCTACGAAATTTAGCAAAATTAAACTCATGAGACATATCCCCTAAACCAAAACAAATATCCTTATTGCAGTCTATCTTAGCATTAACAGTATTCAAGAAGGGTCTACCAAATATAATGGGACAAAAGTCATCTTGTGGGGAACCAAGAACAAGAAAATCCAGGATATTTAACTTTCCCACACAAGACTTCAACATCTCTAACAATCCCAACTGGTGAAATAGTATCTCTATTGGCAAGCTTAATTGTAACATCAATTTCCTCTATCTCAGCAGGTGCAATATCATGCATAATTTCTTTGTATAAGGAATGAGGTATTGCACTTGCACTAGCACCCATATCACATAAAGCCATGATCAATGATCTCCTATTTTAACAGAAATAACAGGCATGCCTACAACAGGTCTATGTTTATTTTTAGTATCAGGTCTAGCAATTCTAGCAGCTTCATCACAGAAGTAAATAACATGCCCATCAATATTATCGGCCAAGAGATCTTTAACCATAGCAACACTAGGTTCAACTTTAATTTGCTGGGGTGTAGGTGTTATATTACTCTTACGAACCACAGTTGAAGCTTTAGCATGATCCTTTATTCTAACAGGGAAAGGTGGTTTCTCAATATAAGCAGTAGGAACAACAATCATTATAAGTGATAGTCTTTTCTTCAACTTTAATAGGTGCAACTACTTTTACTTCAATGGAGGATTATATTTAAACCACTTCTCCTTAGGGAGATCAACATGAGTAGCAAAGGATTCACAAAAGAAGCTACTATCTCAGAGTCAAGTCCATATTTAGTGCTAAATTCACGGAAAGCATCGGTATCCATAAAAGATTTAACACAATCAAACTTAGGTGTTATACCTGACTCCTTACCTTCGTCGAGGTCCCAATCTTCAGAGTTGCATTTAATTCTTTCCAATAAATCCCATTTGAATTCAATAGTCTTCATCATAAAAGGTCCAGTACAAGAAGTATCGAGCATGGAGCGATTACTGAGAGAAAGCCGAGCATAAAAATTTTGAATGATCATTTCTCTTGAGAGCTCATGATTGGGGCATGAATATAACATTGACTTAAGCCTCCCCCAAGCTCGAGCGATGCTTTCTCCTTCGCGAGGCCAAAAATTATATATATAATTACGATCACGATGAACAAGATGCATAGGATAAAACTTCTGATGAAATTGCAATTTCAATCGCTTGTAGTCCCATGATCCCATATCATCACATAGCCTATACCATGTCAGTGCCTCTCCCTTCAAAGATAAAGGGAAGACATTCTTCTTGATAACATCATCGGGCATACCTGCAAGCTTAAATAATCCGAACAAGGATTAGCTAGCAGTTTCTTTATCATACCAGAAGGGATTTCAAAGTAAACATTTTCAGTAGGTTCAGTAGGTTGAGGAGCAACTCTTTGCTCTACTGGTCGGGGTGAAGATACCCCGAACAAGCCCCTCAAAGGATTATGTTCCATAGTAACAAGTGACAGTAAATTTCAGCACACTATATAAAATTTTCCTTACCAAAGGCGCTTCACTCCCCGGCAACGGCGCCAAAAAAGAGTCTTGATGACCCACAAGTGTAGGGGATCTATCGTAGCTTTTCGATAAGTAAGAGTGTCAAACCCAACGAGGAGCAGAAGGAAATGATAAGCAATTTTCAGTAAGGTATTCTCTGCAAGCACTGAAATTATCGATAACAGATAGTTTTGTGATAAGGTAATTTGTAATGAGTAGCAAGTAATAACAGTAAATAAGGTGCAGCAAGATGGCCCAATCCTTTTTGTATCAAAGGACAAGCTTGGGCAAACTCTTATATGAAGGAAAGCGCTCCCGAGGACACATGGGAATTATCGTCAAGCTAGTTTTCATCACGCTCATATGATTCGCGTTCGGTACTTTGATAATTTGATATGTGGGTGGACCGGTGCTAGGGTACTGTCCTTACTTGGACAAGCATCCCACTTATGATTAACCCCCATTGCAAGCATCCACAACTACAACAGAAGTATTAACGTAAACCTAACCAAAGCATGAAACATATGGATCCAAATCAGCCCCTTACGAAGCAACGCATAAACTAGGGTTCAAGCTTCTGTCACTCTAGCAACCCATCATCTACTTATTACTTCCCAATGCCTCCCTCTAGGCCCAAACAATGGTGAAGTGTCATGTAGTCGACGTTCACATGACACCACTAGAGGGATGACAACATACATCTCATCAAAATATCGAACGAATACCAAATTCACATGACTACTTATAGCAAGACTTCTCTCATGTCCTCAGGGACAAACGTAACTACTCACAAAGCATATTAATGTTCATAATAAGAGGGGTATTAATATGCATAATGGATCTGAACATAAGATATTCCACCAAGTAAACCAACTAGCATCAACTACAAGGAGTAATCAACACTACTAGCAACCCACACATACCAATCTGAGGTTTGGATACAAGAGATGAACTAGGGTTTGAGATGAGATGGTGCTGGTGAAGATGTTGATGGAGATTGACCCCCTCCCGATGAGAGGATCGTTGGTGATGATTTCCCCCTCCCGGAGGGATGTTTCCCCGGCACAACAGCTCTGTCAGAGCCCTAGATTGGTTCCGCCAAGGTTCCGCCTCGTGGCGGCGGAGTTTCGTCCCGTGAGCTTGCTTATGATTTTTTCTCGGACAAAAGACCTCATATAGCAGAAGATGGACATCAGAGGGCCACCAGGGGGCCCATGAGGCAGGGGGCGCGCCCAGGGGGTAGGGCGCTCCCCCCACCCTCGTGGACGGTGGGTGGCCCCCCTCTGGTATTTCTTTCGCCCAATATTTTTTATATATTCTGAAACATGCTCCCGTGAAGTTTCAGGACTTTTGGAGATGTGCGGAATAGGTCTATAATATTTGCTCCTTTTCCAGCCCAGAATTCCAGCTGCCGGCATTCCCCCTCTTCATGTGAACCTTGTAAAATAAGAGAGAATAGGCATAAGTATTGTGACATAATGTGTAATAACAGCCCATAATGCAATAAATATTGATATAAAAGCATGATGTAAAATGGCGTATCAACTCCCCCAAGCTTAGACCTCGCTTGTCCTCAAGCGAAAGCCTAAATCGAAAAATATGTCCACATGTTTGGAGATAGAGGTTGTGATTTTGCTCTCGGGTCGTGATGAAATTGCATTTTTTTGCAATTTTACTGCCTGAGTTGTTCGACCTAAACTTCTCCCAGTACTAGATTGAACTTCTGCCAACATTGCCCAAATGGGGCTTGTGGTATACCGTTGGAAAGCTATGGACACCAGTATCATGACCCAAGTTAAATTTTTGGCAAAATGTAAGCGGTTTAAGAGCAGTTTTGAAAACCGTTTTTTCTTCATACAAAAAACGTGAATCGTATTTTCGATCGCATTTCTAAACGGTTTATCGGAATGAGGTAAATAATATGGCGTTGGAAAGCTGCTGCAAAACCGCTCCTTCCACATGTTGAAAGTTTTCTCTAATTCCATACGGTTAAAGAGTAACTTGGAAAAACGTAAAATTTCGCAAACTGAACAGCCGACTTCGTATTTTTGATGTCATTTCTAAACGGATAATCCAATTGAGGCAAATGATATGGCATTGTAAAGCTTATGAAAATGCGTTACTTTTTCATGTAGAAAGTGTTCTCTAATTTTGAACGGTTTAAGAGTAATTTAGAAAACGGTACAAGTTCCACCGAGTTTGTATTTTCAATCTATTTTGGTAACCGTATGTTTGAATGCAGCAAATGATATGGCATTGGAAAGCTTGAAGAAAGGCGAAACTTTTTGGTATATATTGTTTCTCCCAATTCCTTACTGTTTTAAGTCAATTTTGAACATGGCTAAAAACGTATTTTCGTCGTAATTTCTACAAACTTTATCGGAATGGGGCAAATAATATATCGTTGAAAAGCTAAGGAAAATGTGAAACTTTTTCATGTTGAT
This sequence comes from Triticum urartu, assembly GCF_003073215.2. Classification (NCBI taxonomy): domain Eukaryota; kingdom Viridiplantae; phylum Streptophyta; class Magnoliopsida; order Poales; family Poaceae; genus Triticum; species Triticum urartu. The sequence goes on along the minus strand of NC_053027.1, from coordinate 378,395,869 downwards.
GGTTTTCTGTTATTCCTAACTATTTTCAAGTAATTTTGAAAATGGCGGGATCATTCGTTCTGCCTTTATTGCGAAACAGATTCTTCGAAAATGCACCACGTGAAGAACCTGAACTTCTCCGCATGTCTACTTGAACTTCACTCTGTTTTTTCACGTGCTTTTTTTGCTCGTAGCTCTCCATCCACTCATCGGAATTGAGCAAGTGATATACCGACAGAAAGCTGCTGTAAACAAGCAACTTTCCTGGGTTGGTCATTTTTTTATACTCGCGACGGTTTTAAAAGTTTTTCATTCGAAATTCATTCAGCGTAGTAGTTGAACTTCCTTCTGTTTTCACGTTGAACTTCTATGACATATTTGTGTTTGTAATTTTCTGTTTCATTCGTCAGTGTTACACAAATGGTATTTCTTTTGTACCAACCTCTCTCACAACAATTTTTTTAACTTTCTCCGACCGAGAACTTGAACTTATAACAACAAAAAATTTGGACCTTCCCTTTTAATCCATTTTTCTCATATTAAACAGACACCATGTAGTACATAAACTTTCTAGATTTTTATAATTTGAATTTTTGTTTTTATTTTGAAATTAAATTGCTCCCAAATAATATACTGAACTTCTTTTGTGGATTGAGAGAATTATTTTAAAATGCAAAAAAACAATTTCTTTTTTGTATTTTTGAACATGGAAATACAAGGTGAACCTCTCTCGCAAGAATTTTTGAACTTCCCGGACAAAGCACTTGAACTTCTTTCAACAAACGTTTTAAGCTTTTATTTTTCTGTACTTTTATTCTCACCTGAAATGCATTCCTTACAGTGCCTGAACTTCTCGTTGTTTTCACTATGAACTTTTGTCACATTTTTGTGTATACGTCGAATTACACACAATTGAAGGTCGAACGCCATTTTTTGCCATTTTAAAACATGTAATTGAAGGTCGAACGTCCCACGATATAAATTCTGAACCGTGCATGGGGGTGCACGTGAACTTCTTCCAACAAATTTGAGTTTTTTATATTTTCCAAACTTCTATGTTATTTCAAATTGAACTTCTTAGTCTTATTCTTAGAAGAAAATATTTTTTCAAATAAGCATCAAACTTTTTTTAAAATTGAACCTCATACTGTTATTTTTCCTAGAAATGGAAAGAATTTGAGTTTTCCGTAAACATCAAACTACTCCTTTTATTTTAATTTGAACTTCTTTAATTTTATTCTTTAGTAACGAAGAAAACCTGTGTTTTTTTATAAATCTTGAACTTCTTTTTTATATATAATTTGGACTTCTTGGTTTATTTGAAATACTTTATTTTTCAATTGTTTGAAACTGTAAAACAATGTTCTTTTTATGAAAAATAAGCATCAAAGTCATGTGTTATGTTAATTTGAACTTCTTACTTTTCCTCGTGTGCTAGGGTGAAATTCTCTCTTTCAACTACCTTTCCACACAATAATATATGAACTTCTCGGAACATAAATTTCATTGAGCACTTTTCTACACACAAAACATACATGAAGGAGGTTGAAGATGTGCACGCGGGATGCATCAACATGTAGGAAAGTTTAGTAGTAACTAGCACACGGGAATCAAAGATGGACCAGAAGAAATGCTTACAGATCTCGAATCAAAGACGGATCAGAGGAGCACAACAGCAGACTTTTGTCCAGAAACAAAGTTCATAACACTACAATCTACCTCCCAAAACAACACTAGACTTGGGGATTTATTCCTCTGTTAATGTCGCGCCTTTTATGGGTTGATCCCAATCAGAACACACCAATCTTCAAGCTGTTCTTTTTTACTTGTTCTCAACCTGCACAACCGTAAGATGAGAACTAGTTGATGGAATTTTCCACATCGAAATAGGCATACACTGATCGGGAAGGGAACGTGAGGAGGACGCAGTCGTGGATGCGCAAAGTGAGATTTTTTTGGCTCGGACACCAACTTTTTTGCACCCACATGTACACTGAAATTCAAACAAGAAGTTATTTAGAAACACTACATAAGTGGACATAGTACAACAGACAGAAGCAAGATTTCTGCTACTGGAGCAAATTCAAGGAAGCTACGATTTGAACTTTTGTGTTCTAACTTAGTTGGGTTCACAACATGAACTTCATAAAAAAATCTATACAACATACGCCACAACACGCAAACAGCACACCCAGTGCACGCATAAACGCCAGCATGCACACACACACCAGTGCAGCAACACACACTTTAGCATGTTCCCCATGCCACTCAAAGGGCGTTGGTGACTGGTCGCAGAGGTCGCGAGGACGCAGGGCAGCCGTGGCAGTAGACAGGAGGTGGCACACCATGCAGTGCCTTCAAGGACAAGTTAGAAGCACTAGCACAAGCAATTAAGGACTCTGACAGCCACGCCTGTAGCAAAAGAGGTAGAAGTTCAATTTTAGGTACAAGTTTAAATTTCAGATTTTTCAGAGGCACTTGCATGTACATGCTGATAGTAAAAGCAAGCATATAGCAGGAGACCATAAACCGTAAAAATGGAAGCCAACACATGTTCAACAGTAGCCTGGAAGCGCACACATACATCCGTAATTGAACTTGGCATATAGCTATAGTAGGACTTCCCGACGACAGACGCATAGCCATCGTAGAACTTGGCGTATAGTCATGGTTGAACTCTCGCCATCAGTGTACAAAATATCATTAAGGCTACAAAATAGAACATGAATCAACCATAAAAGAAGAGCACAACATATGAACCTTCCATGGCCATGGGGTATGAGCATTACAACATAATAGAAAATAGTACAATGGCACTTATCAATCTATTGCAATTTTTTCAATCTAGTAGTAACTAGCTCAAACGAATTACAGGTCAATCTATTTGGTTCAAGTTCACTTGAGCACTTTCTGAAAATGATCAGGCTCTAAAATCCAACTCTACAATTTTTTCAGTCTGGTAGTACTAGCTCGACCAAATAGTACAATCATGCTCTTCTTTAGAATATGATGATCATTTTGTGGAGTGTGCAGAGTTGCATTTTTGTGTCATTATATTTTTGCGACTCTGGTAGACTTGTCACTATTTGGTTGAGCCTGTACTATTTGGTCTTTTCGGATGACCTAAACTTCCGAAGAAGAAGAATACACAAAAAATGTACTATTTAAGCATATAGTAGGAGACTATAACTAGTTGCTTCGGATGAGCATGTACTATTTAAGCATATAGTAGGAGACTATAGCAGCTCTTCTTTGTATGTTCAAATATAATGAGTTGAACCTTTTCACAATAGTAACTAGCTCAACCAAAGCAACTTAAGATGACCTGAACTTCTGAAGAAGAATACAGAAAAAATGCAGAGTTGGATTTTTACAGATGTAAGTCCTTCCAAATTGCAACAATCAAACAGTAGCACAACATCAGACTCCACACGTCCCCTGCAGTTCAATCAGTTTAAGCCGTTAAGTTCAATTTACAAAAGTTTTTACCCCACCAAGATATCCATGTGCAGTAGCATGTTCAGTGAGGGAGTTCAAATCCTCCTAGAGAGAGTTCAGTGAAGAGAGGGAGGGGCAATACCTGACATTGAAGAGAGGTGTCGTGCTTCGAGTGGAGCGCCATGGCACTCACACACATCAGATCGCTCATTAACCATCATCACACACACACAACCAAGACCCAACACAACGCTGCACATGAAACTCACTCAGCGGCAGCAGGCCACAACACCGCAGAGCTGCCATCATCTACTACACACAACACACAGAAGTGCAGCAGCAGTGGCACACAACACACATAACCCCTCTCTTCACTGGACTTCTCTCCATTTTTATTTAGAACTTCAGCAATTGGTCGCAAGAGCTCAATCTGTAGAATTTTGGGAGCACTACCGGCTATGGATTAGAATCATTTAGAGAGAGAGAGAGAGAAGTAGCACCACATGATCGTAAACAAAATTGTGACATCACACAATCAACAGAATTTGCAGCAGCACCGGAATGGATGGAAGCAACTTTTTGCAATGTGATTTCCTTCCATTGTGAGATCCATCGAACTGCTACGAATTTTCAGTCATCTCTGTTTTCTTCTTCAAAACACAATATCGAACTGATGTGGCTAGGCAGGTTGAACTGAATTGAAGTGACGGGGAGGTGGTGGCAGCGGTGGGATCTTCCCGGGCATATAGTATGGGCATCGTCGTGGGACCAGGTAGGTTGCCTGGCCACGACATGAGGCCGGCAGAGGGGCATGCGGGGCGGCCGCCGGGCGCAAGGAAACGACGTTGTGGGGTGGAGACGCATGGGGCAGTCGCGGGGGTGGAGCCAGACGCTACTGCAGGGTGGTGTGCGACCGCGAAGTGAAGGCGTGCGGCAACCGGCAACCTTGGGCAGCGGCGGTCGTTACCGAGATGTGGGGCGTGGTGGCACGCCAGTGGTTTGGGGTGGACGTTGTTTGCATGCAGCGGCTGGAAACCTTGAGCGGTCGAAGGGGCCGAGCGGCCGGCGGCGGGAGGCGCACTGGGGTCGGCGGCGGCAACGGGGTCGAGCGGCGGGAGGTGCGGCGGGGTCGGGGTGCCTGGCGGCGGGAGGCGCGTTGGGGTCGGGGGCCGGGCCAGGGTGGCGGGCGGCGGGAGGTGCGCCGGCACCAGGGCGGCGGCGGTTGTGGAGGGGGGCGGGGAAGGTGGGGATGGTCTAGTGGGGATCGTGGGGGAGTGGTCGGGGTGGATGGAGGTGTTTTTCCCTCCACTCCACTATAACGGTTCGGGAGTTCGGGAACACCTAATCGGGCCTATATAGGGTGATTGTGATCCAAATAGTTATTCTAATCCTGGGATTAGAATAGTGCTATCCTATATATATATAGTCATGTGATCTCTTATGCTAAAGTAACAATTCAATCACAATTTCAAGTATGAATCATAAACTTTATTGAGAACCAACAAACTCTAATCTCAGTCATTGAGGCAATTGCAATTTATCATAACATAGGAAAGAGTCAATATAAGAGCTTTTCAGCAAGTCCACATACTCAACTACCATTTAGTCTTTCATAATTGCTAACACTCACGCAATATTTATGGGTGTGAAGTTTTAATCGGACACAGAGAAAGATAGGGGCTTATAGTTTTGCCTCCAAATGTTTTACCTCAAGGGTAATGTCAACAATAATAGTTCTTGAAAACTCACATCCAATTAGCTATATATATCAGGATCTTTCCAACACATTGTGCTTGCCAAAGGATAAAATGTAAAAAGGAAAGGTGAATATCACCATGACTCTTTGCATGAAGTATAAGACAAGAATAAAAGATAGGCCCTTCGCAGAGGGAAGCAGAGGTTGTCATGCACTTTTATGGTTGGATGCACAAAATCTTAATGCGAAAGAACATCACTTTATATTGCCACTTGTGAATAGGTCTGTAATATTTGATCCTTTTCCAGCCCAGAATTCCAGCTGCCGGTATTCCCCCTCTTCATGTGAACCTTGTAAAATAAGAGAGAATAGGCATAAGTATTGTGACATAATGTGTAATAACTGCCCATAATGCAATAAATATTGATATAAAAGCATGATGCAAAATGGACGTATCACCGTGGAGGCCAGGCTTGAAGCTATGGGGCAAGACGTCTTTCGGAGCAAGGGGATGGTGGAGCGTGGGCTCAATGCCAATCACCTTATGATCACGGACCTTTCCCGTGATCTCAAGGTGGATGGCAAGCCCATGAAGGACATCATCTTCACCCTCAACGAGCAAATCAACTTTCTCCAAAGCCAGATATATGATCTTCAAAACCAAGGTTTTGAATATGAGGCGAGGTTTAAAGGTATGAGTTTGGCTGCTAGCTGTAGGACTCGTGAGACTCACTCCTCCTCTTATGATGGTGGACCACTGCCATGGAAATCCAGGGACAAGATCTCTACTTCGTCACCAACATCACCTTCTTCACCACCAAAAGAGAACTGAGTATCGGGTATGGGCACTCCCCTTGGCTTTTGTCAAGCTTGGGGAGGTGCCCCGGTATCGTATCATCCCACTACCTTTTTGCTTTTACTTATTTTAGTTTGATCCTTTTGTTTTAGATGAATAAAAGTTTAGTTCGATCCTTTCTTCTTTGAGAGTTTGCTTAGTGATCTATCCTTGTAACCGTGTGCAAGTTATATAATAAAGTTTAGTGTGAGTTTTTGCTTTCTTTACTTTCATGTTGCAAATAGAAGAAAATAAATAGGAAAGGAAATGAATAAAAGAAAGGAAATAAGTAAAGAAAAGATTATATACTAATCCTATGGTAGGTGATGGCACCACATAAGGAAAAGTATAAGTAGAAAATTTTATTAGAGATTCACAAACATAACATTAGTCAATGATGCAACTCATGAAAGAATTAATAAGGGAAGAGAAGATTCACATATAAATATACTATCCTAGAAATATTTTGTGATTGTGAGCCCTCATCAAAATATTACATGCCAAAATTGTTGACGTTGGACAAGGAAGACAACTTAATGAATTATGTTTGTCCATATTCACATAGAAGTCATATTGTCATAGATCCTTTAACATGTGGTGCTTACCCCCTATCTTTGGTAGCCAAAAATTCTGCACTAAGTAGAGATACTACTTGTGCATCCAAAAACCCTTAAGCCCAAATCTTATTTTCATGTGTCCACCATACCTACCTAGGGATTGAGAAAGATCCCCCAAGTAAGTTGTCATCGGTGCAAAAAGGCATAAAAATTGCTTCTAAAAGTGTGAGATCATTTAGTGTAAGAGAAAATTGAGCATTGCACGAACTTGTGATGGTGAAGAATAAAAGTGACAAACTGCATAATAAAGGTCGCTATCACAAGGGGCAATGTAACATGATGTTCTTTCGCACTAAGGGGTTGAGCATACAAAGAAATAAGCGCATGGCAGCATCTGCTTCCCTCTGCGAAGGGCCTATCTTTTACTTTTATGAATTTACTTTTATGCAAGAGTCAAATTTTTTTTTCTCTATTCCTTTTATTTTTCTCCTTTGGCAAGCATCATGTGGTGAGGAAAGATCTAGGCACATATGTCCAGTTGAATATGGGTGGCATGAGTTATTATTGTTGACATCACCCTTGAGGTGAGTATGTTGGGAGGCGAAACGATAAGCCCCTATCTTTCTATGTGTCCGGTTGAAACGTTTTGCTCATGGGTACGCGGTGAGTGTTAGCAATCATAGAAGACTATATGATGGTTGAGTATGTGGACTTGCCTAAAGGCTCCGACACGTGACCCTTCCTGAAAAGATGATGAATTGTAGTTGCAAAGTTGACTGAGAACATAATTTGTTGGTTTCTAATAGAGTTTTTGCTTTATACTTCGATTGTGTGATGAACTATTACTTATTCATGAGAAGTATATGATAAAAGTTCGATGATAAAAGTCCTATGTTTAATTTTTTTACTGTTATAATAATCAACATGATGCTTCTATGTCTGTATTTTGTTTTTATCGACACCTCTCTCTCAAAGCATGTGGACATGTTTTTCAATTTTGGTTTTCGCTTGAGGACAAGTGAGGTCTAAGCTTGGGGGAGTTGATACGTCCATTTTGCATCATGTTTTCTTACTGTTATTTACAATGTTTTTATCCATAATAATGCTTTTTGGAGTAATTCTAATGCCTTTTCTCTCATAATTTGCAAGGTGCACACCAAGAGGGAGAATTCTGGCAGCTCGAAATCTGGACCTGGAAAAGCTACGTCAGGCCACCAATTCTGCACAACTCCAAACAAGTTGAAACTTCATGGAGATTTTTATGGATTATTTAAGAATTATTGGAGCAAATAACTACCAAAGGGGGCCCACCAAGTGGGCACAACCCACCTGGGCGCGCCAGGGAGCCCAGGCGCGCCCAGGTGGGTTGTGCCCTCCTCGGCCCACCTCCGGTGCCCATATTTTGGTATATAAGTCATTTTGACCTAGAAAAAAAAATAAGGAGAGGACTTTCGGGACGGAGCGCCGCCGTCTCGAGGGGGAACTTGGGCAGGAGCACTTTTGTCCTCCGGCGGAGCGATTCCGCCAAGGGAACTTCCCTCCCGAAGGGGGAAATCATCGTCATCATCATCAACAACAACTCTCCCATCTTAGGGAGGGCAATCTCCATCAACATCTTCAACAACACCATCTCCTCTCAAACCCTAGTTCATCTCTTGTGTTCAATCTTGTTACCGGAACTATAGATTTGTGCTTGTGGGTGACTAGTAGTGTTGATTACATCTTGTAGTTGATTACTATATGGTTTATTTGGTGGAAGATTATATGTTCAGATCCAATATTCTATTTAATACTCCTATGATCATGAGCATGTTTATCATTTGTTAGTAGTTACCTTTGTTCTTGAGGTTACGGAAGAAATCATGTTGCAAGTAATCATGTGAATTTGATATGTGTTCGATATTTTGATAGTATGTATGTTGTGATTCCCTTAGTGGTGTCATGTGAACGTCGACTACATGACACTTTACCATATTTTGGCCTAAGGGAATGCATTGTGGAGTAGCAATTAGATGATGGGTTGCGAGAGTGACATAAACTTAAACCCTAGTTTATGCACTATTCCGTAAGGGACCGATTAGATCCAAAAGTTTAATGCTATGGTTAGAATTTATTCTTAATACTTTTCCCGTAGTTGCGGATGCTTGCGGGAGGGTTAATCATAAGTAGGAGGTTTGTTCAAGTAAGAACAGAACCTAAGCACCGGTCCACCCACATTCAAATTATCAAAGTAGCAAATACAAATTAAACCAACATGATGAAAGTGACTAGATGAAATTCCCGTGTACCCTCAAGAACACTTTGCTTATCATAAGAGACCTTTTGGCCTGTGCTTTGCCTCAAAAGGATTGGGATACCTTGCTGCTGTAACATCCCAAAATTCTAAATTTTGGAATGTTATAAACAACAAGATAGATTGATTGATTGTTTGATTGATTGCGTGAAATTGAGTGAAATTCGAATTCTTTTTGAAAGTTAAATGAGAGGGAATAAAAGGACTTTCCCAAACTTTCATATTGGTTTTCTGATCTTCGTGAATTCAAATTCTTTTCAACACAAAACCCCGGAGAGAAGATGACATGACTTCTTCCATTTATTTAAATGACAAGGGGTGTTGAAAATATTTGAATTTCATTTGAAAATATTTCCAATGAAACTTTAAGACTCAATGATTTTCACGAGAGAAGATAAAATGACTTCTTCAAATTATATGAAATATGAGTTGGGAGTTTCAAAGAATTAAATTCAAAGTCTTTTGAATTTATTTTCAATTTGGTACATTAGATCATCATGCATATCTTATTTTCTTGCATTTTGGTCGATCCTAGAAATTTCACGCAACTCAAGGACCCTCGGAGAGAGTTGGAGATTTCGTTATTTTCATATTTGAGAGTTTTCTCGAATTTTGAAAATAGGATCATTTGATTTATTTATTTTATCTTCAATAATTTTTCCGTTATCAAAAAAATAATAAGAGAGGGAATAATATGACTTTCCCAAAATATAGGAAAAGTGAAGATTTAATAAATAGATCAAACTTTGTTTTCCGGTGTTTATTCGCATTTTATTTGGATAGGGAAAAATGCGCGTTTTCAAAATTTGCTTTTTAGGCCCGGAGTAAAGTTCATTTTGTTCGACTCATTTTTAGGAGTCGGAGAAAATTTACTTTATTAGATTTGGAGTTCGTTTAGATCTCGTTTTGTTTTTTTCGAGCGCGGAACAGTTTTAGAAAAAAAAAGAGAGAGAGAGAGCTCCAGCGACTTGGGCCTAAGGCCCAAGCCACCGAGCCAGCCAGGCCAGAGGCCATCGCGCGCCACGCCCAGGGAGGAGCCGCACCAGGCGCAAGGCGCCAGGGAGCCGCCGTCCTTTGTGGATTCCTAGTAGGATTCATCTACTTTCGTTTTTTTTCTAGATCTTTTCCCTCTTTTCTTTCCTAGTCCTAGTCCAATTCCTTGACCCCTACACCAAGTTTTCTCCCCCTCCCCAATATAAATACTCCCACACCCCCCCTCTAAACACATCAAATCCAAGGCCCCAAAGCCCCAAGCACACCGCGCCGCCCCTTGTGCCCCGCGCCAAGCCGCCCGCCCTGCGTCACCACCCGCGCCGCGCCGCCACCACCCGCGCCCGCCCTGCGTCACCGCCACCGCCCACCTTGCCGCGCCGCCGCCGCCCTGCGTCACCGCCACCGCCGCACCTTGCCGCGCCGCCGCCGCCCTGCGTCACCACCGCCGCCGCCTTGTGCACCGCCGCCGCCGCCCAACGCCGCCGTCGCCGTTCGCCGGAGGTACCGCGCCGCGTCTCTTCTTTCCCTCGGTTCGGTTTTTCTTATAAACCGTTCCGATTCTTTTCTTCTCTACCGATTCGTTTTCTTCGATTTTTCGCTAACGTTCCGGTGTTCTAGATCGGTTTTCGTTTTCTCTTTTCCGAAAACCCTAGATTGGTTTTCGTTCTTCTTTCGGACCGTTCGTCTCAACGAACGTGATCACCGATTATTTCCCGGTTAACGACGCTGTCGTTCTATTTTTTTTCGTCGGATTTATTCCGCGATCGCGATCTCAGATCCGATCTTCGTTCTAGTTTCTTCTCGCTCGTTTATCGGAATCAGGTGATTCAAGCGCCTGGAGTTTCGTCTCGAAACCGCCGTTCCGTCTAATCAACTTGAACAAGTTTTTGCTACGTAAAATTTGACCTAGTTTCAACTTGCTAGAACCGAGTTGTTTTCTTCCGCCGTTTGTTTTTCGTTTCTTTGTTCGGTTCGTTCTTTCTTTGCAACCGGAGTTCTTAAGTTGAACTTCTGGTTCGTTCTCTTGTTCGAGTTTTACCTGTGCATTAGATGAGTACTTATTGTGTGGTTACTATTGTTGTGCTTACGATAGATTGACCGGAGTGTGACGAGTAGATCTATCAAGAGTTTTGAGTGCGCATCATCTTCATCAACATTGCAGGCAAGTTCACACTTTGATCATACCTTTTCTACAACCCAGTTTTATTGCATTAGATCAATCCTCACACATTGCATGATTAGGATCTAATTAAACTGTGGGATGGGAAGTAGATGAGGTAGTACCTATTACCTGTTTATTATCAAACCTTTGGGAGTTACTTCTACGTTTGCTTATTATGCCATGCTATGCTAGTAGACGTGGATTGGGTGAGTGAATCCATGACAGATGTGAGATTGATAATTTTAATGGTTTATCTAAGGTGGCAACTTAAACACACATCTGGGTGGATTGAGGCACCTGATGTCTATCAGGACTTGCCTGTTTTTTTGGACCGCCACCCAGGCTCAAAGGGATCATAAGATCTTTCATGCTAGAAACTTCTGTGTGCAGCCACAAGCCATTATGGGCTCTGGCATAGTTGACTAAGTTGTGCGAACTCTTACGGGGTGGACTAGCAGATGTAGGGGTTGTAGGTGGTACGGTCTACCCCACATGTAAGGTGCTAGCGCTTCTGAAAGACTGTGTCTCGGTCATCCGTCTTCTCAAACACCATGTAGTGCGAGAAACCAAACGGAGGCGATCGAGTCATGTGGGGAAAAGTGCGCAAACCTCTGCAGAGTGTACAAACTAATCATGATTAGCCGTGTCCCCGGTTATGGACAACTTGAGTATCTAGTACTTGAATATCATGTGAATCTCAACATGTTACTTTTAATTAATGTTGTTGGGTTTTAATTGTTTTAATTGGGATTGAGAATGCTGTCAACCATTCTCAATGTTTCACAACCACCATGATAGTTAAATAAATTTATTCCTTTGCAGTAGGGAAAAATTGGCTTTACGCAAAAACCTTATAACCATAGAGCTTTTCCACCAGCCAAATATGCATGTAGTGATAGCCTTTATTCATTATTCTCTATGGTGTGAATTTGCCAGTACATTCAATGTACTGACCCGTTCGGGCTGCAACGTCTTATGTTGCAGGTTTCTTACGACGAGTAAGTGATACGTTAGGGTTACGATTTCTACACTCAACTTTGCCGTTGGTGTTGATGGGAAACCACAACCTTGTTGCTTCCGCTATATTGGATTGAGGTAATAGTATTTACATTACTTTATACATGTGATTTACCTCTGTTATAAATCCTTCGAGTACTGTGTGGTGTCAGCATACTGATCCAGGGATGACACCGTAAGCACAGAGACTTGACCCATTCGGGTCGGGTCGCTACAAGATGGTATCAGAGCCAGGTTGACTGTAGGACGTGACCCTAGAAACTGGCAAGCCCATAGCAAAGATTTTTCTCTACAACTTTCCCTTTCAAAAAGATCTTTTACATCTCTTCTCTTCTGAGCTTATTCAAAAAATTCCCTTTAGTGAGACCATACCCCTTTCCCCTTTTGACCATTCGAAGATTCGACGGATGAGACCACTCGAAGAAGTACAAGATATCGGACAACTGAGACCACTATGGAATGAAGGAGATTTTACCATACATTATGATAATGGAAACTACAACGGTTGAAGACCGAAGACAAGTAGAATTTGAAGGCTCTGAAGAATTCCCAGATTTGTATGACCTAGGAAGGCTACCCTTATGGAACTTGGCAGATTATGGAAGTTGTCAATACCCGAGATCAAGGTGTATCGGAGAAAGACTGAAACAAGGAGTATGAGAACTCGAAGTTTTGTCAAAGAAAATCCTAAGGCAGGGGATATCAACTATGGAAGATAGCTCATGGCAATGACAAGGGCAGAAACACGGTTATCCGTGATGTCATCACCCGCTAATGCTATTGTCACCGTGCTGAGTTAAGGATGCAAGTCTTCAGAATGGATTTGATGGAAGAAGGCTGACGGAGCACCTATCATAAGATGAAGTTTTAACCCTAGCCGGTGTATCACCAGGATCTGGAGTGTTACATCAAGAAGTTAAGATGGAGCTACAAGAAGCCGTATTTTGACAAGGAGCATTTCGTGAAGAACTTAGACGCGAAAGTAGCCAAGCTGGAGGAGCTACAACCTCGAGATACCGGAGATTTGTCAGGAATTGAAGGACAGTAGGACCATGGTTCATGTGAAGGATGTTGAAACCAGAAGTTTGAAATGCAACTCCGAAATATTAAAGGATGTCACGAGAGATTTCACGTCAACAGAAATTGATCTGGCAAAGGAACTTGAGAAAGACAAGCATGATCGGAAGAAGCCATTGGAGGCATGAACAAGACTTGAAGAGTTTGGCGATGTTGACCTTTAGAAGACCAAACCCCTGTTATATACCTGCGTTAGATGCGACGTTTGTGAGCTGTCATTTGTTTGATGTTTTTCGACAGCCACAACAAAAATCTGTCTTTTCAAAACTGTTGTTTGCATTGTGTGTATCCCTCTCTATCTCTCTTATCTCACCCCAAAACCCATGGACCTAATAGAGGATGAATGGAGATGAGCTTGTATTTTCTAGACCGATGAGTCAGTTGGAGACAGACCGATGGATTCAGAACATGGAGGATCACATGGAGAACAACCCTATAGTCGGAAAGGATATGGCCCAGCATGCTCTTCAATGTTTTGAAAGAGGTGTTGCTACTTGGTGGAGGATGTACCAAACCATGAATGGATGGCAAGGAGTAACCACTTGGAAAGAATTTAAGTTGACTCTGCCAATGTCTCGGCTTGTTTCCCAGAAGTTGAAGCCTTATGGAAAGGATATGAGGAAACCATGTGCATGCAAGATTTGTGGAGAAATTGGACACACCCATAAAGAACACGAGGATGAATGCCCTAATTGTGAAGAAAGTCACCCAGCTGAAGAATGTCTAACTAGGCAGATCACTTGTTTCTTGTGTGAAGGGACTACCCACTACCCTGCTCAGTGTCACATTTACCCCTTGGTACAAAGAACCATCCAGCAGAAGAAAGAAGTACCGAGAGGAGCCCTTATGGAAAGTTTAGAAGAACCTGTGATGAAGGAAGATGTGGAGGACACACCCAAAGAAGAGCCAATTAAACCCTGCACTAAGTCATGCTATTCATGTGGAGAAGAAGGACACATCTCCCAGAATTGTATGAATGGGGATCTAGTAGAATTCCCGACGGAGGAAATAGAGTATGGCCCACAGGAAATAGGAGCCCTGATTGGAATGGAAAAGTCCAGAAAGAGAAACCGATTGGATTCCAGGAGGAACCTGAGTCATATCATCTGTTACAAATGCAAGGAGTCAGGGCACTACCTCAGCAATTGCCCACAAATGGAGCCAAGGACCCAAGTAGGCTATATAATCACAAGGAAACCTCGAAACTTGCCCGAAGTAATATGTTTCCGTTGTAATGAAGCAGGGCACTTTGCCAGAGAATGCCCCAAGGAGAAGGAAACTTGTGCTAGATAGTTGAGTTTGCAACAAAAGAAATGGAGTAGTAGAAGTGAGAACATTTTTCTTTTATATTGAGGTATTGAGTTGAGGCATGTAATGGAAAAACAGGAGATTGTAATCATTTGAGAAGGAATAAAGTAGCATCGTTGGTACTGATATGGATTTTATGAGTTGTTACTCTATGAGGAAAATTTTGACCATTTTGAGGATAAGAGAAATATGGTCTATGGAAGATTTGTGCATTTTAAGGGTGAAAGTACCCTGTAAGAACCTTGACCCCCAGAAAGGATAAAGATACTCCACTACGTGGATTTTTGGACAAAATGAATACGAGTTTTGTCTCGATATGTGTGATGCCCCAAGAGTATGTGGGATGAAGTTGGAGACCGACAGTTGTTTGGACCAAATGTGATCAAGGAGTCAGAAGAGAATGTTAAGTTGATTCGAGATAGGCTGAAGGTAGCTCAGTCCAGGCAGAAGAGTTATGTAGACTCACAAACTCAAGGAGGTAGTCTATGAAATTGGAGATAGAGCATGTCTTTATGTGTTCCCTCTGCGAGGAGTTAAACGGATTGGAGTTAAGGGACAGTTAGCCCCGAGATTTTTAGGACCATACCGAGTTTTGGAGCGTATGGAGAAGTGGCCAACAAGTTGGAGTCACCCAAAGGACTGTCAGGAGTTCATGATGTGTTTCACATTTCCCAGTTGAAGAAGTGCCATGCAGAGATGGCCAATATTCCCCTGTAAGGACGCTTGACCCTGGAAAGGATAATGATGTGCCACGAAGTGGAATATGGACGTCATAAGTATAAGTTTTTATCTCGGTATGAGGGATATTCCCCGAGGATGAAGAAATAAATTACTATTGGATATAAAGGAGGTATGATGTCGGAAATATGGATCAATGGAAACTCCATGATGAGTCAGAGTAATCATGTCCTAATATTGGTACCAATAGAAGGAAGGAAGATGATACAATTGGATGGATTTAAGAATACTAGGAAGTTGGAAGTTGGAATAATGAACAGTTGCCCGATGATAAGTTCAAGGACTACAAGTGATGAGATGTGCCATAACCCACAGGCCCCAGGACCTGCCAAGAAGCAAGCACCCTCTTGCTGAAGGAAAAACCCTGGAAGTGGATATACCTTTGTCGACAGACGATTTTATAGGAGTTTACGCAAAACCTGAGAGTTGTGAAGGAACGATAGATGTTTGTCTGGCTTGCAGAATCCATGGATTATCCGAACTTAGTTCGTCGACAAGAGAAATTCTGCAATGCTTGTGAGGATGACCGAGTGTTAGAATGTGAGATTCGCTAAACTGTATACATGGTAATGATTTGGGTGCGGGATGGATTGATCACCATACCGACTTACTCTTATTATTCGCCTTGCTATATGGAATGGTAAATCTGAGTGACTTGCCTATAGTAGAGAGACGACGATATTAAACCTTGTTAAACCTTAGAATGGTATAAGAAATTTTCCCTTCTACACGGCAGCTTTTTGCCAACCGTAGGTTATACGGTGAGGATCAACCCAGACCCATTTCCTGCAGGAGAAACCATAAATTGTTGACCACCATGAGATATCGATAGTTGTTTAGTCTTGGCGCCAGACCGTCAGCTAAGAAGACCCAATCTCGGAAGAACCTTACCAAGATGAAAGGATAGAAGAATTGTGGTAAAGGTTATGCCACTACCATAAGAGCTCAGATAAGGAATTATCCTGAAGATCTAAGAAGACCGACGCTGTCAAGAATATGGATGAAGTATATGAGTTTTGATGGAACAGTAACCATGCTTCTAAGGGTGGTAGCATCCCAGACCCCGTGTGAAGATCGATGGATTTTGAGGAGACCCCAAACCCTAACCTATTTCTTTCTAGCCTCTTCGAATCTCGAGGACGAGATTCATTTTAAGGGTGGTAGGTTTGTAACATTCCAAAATTCTAAATTTTGGAATGTCATAAACAAATAGATAGATTTGATTGATTGTTTGATTGATTGCGTGAAATTGAGTGAAATTCGAATTCTTTTGAAAGTTAAATGAGAGGGAATAAAAGGACTTTCCCAAACTTTCATATTGGTTTTCTGATCTTCGTAAATTCAAATTCTTTTCAACACAAAACCCCGGAGAGAAGATGACATGACTTCTTCCATTTATTTAAATGACACGGGGTGTTGAAAATATTTGAATTTCATTTGAAAATATTTCCAATTCAGAAACTTTAAGCAACTCAATGATTTTCACGAGAGAAGATAAAATGACTTCTTCAAATTATGAAATATAAGTTGGGAGTTTCAAAGAATTAAATTCAAAGTTCTTTTGAATTTATTTTTCAAATTGGAATACATTAGATCATCATGCATATCTTATTTTCTTGCTTTTTGGTCGATCCTAGAAATTTCACGCAACTCAAGGACCCTCGGAGAGAGTTGGAGATTTCGTTATTTTCATATTTGAGAGTTTTCTTGAATTTTGAAAATAGGATCATTTGATTTATTTATTTTATCTTCAATAATTTTTCCGTTATCAAAAAAATATAAGAGAGGGAATAATATGACTTTCCCAAAATATAGGAAAAGTGAAGATTTAATAAATAGATCAAACTTTGTTTTCCGGTGTTTATTCGCATTTTATTTGGATAGGGAAAAATGCGCGTTTTCAAAATTTGCTTTTTAGGCCCGGAGTAAGTTCTTTTTGTTCGACTCATTTTTAGGAGTCGGAGAAAATTTACTTTATTAGATTTGGAGTTCGTTTAGATCTCGTTTTGTTTTTTTTCCGAGCGCGGAACAGTTTTAGAAAAAAAAGAAAAGAGAGAGAGAGCTCCAGCGACTTGGGCCTAAGGCCCAAGCCACCGAGCCAGCCAGGCCAGAGGCCATCGCGCGCCACGCCCAGGGAGGAGCCGCACCAGGCGCAAGGCGCCAGGGAGCCGCCGTCCTTTGTGGATTCCTAGTAGGATTCATCTACTTTCGTTTTTTTCTAGATCTTTTCCCTCTTTTCTTTCCTAGTCCTAGTCTAATTCCTTGACCCCTACACCAAGTTTTCTCCCCCTCCCCAATATAAATACTCCCACACCCCCCCTCTAAACACATCAAATCCAAGGCCCCAAAGCCCCAAGCACACCGCGCCGCCCCTTGTGCCCCGCGCCGCGCCGCCCTAAGCCGCCGCCCGCGCCCTGCGTCACCACCCACGCCGCGCCGCCCTACGTCACCACCCGCGCCGCGCCACGCTGCGTCACCACCCGCGCCGCGCCGCCCTGCGTCACCGCCACCGCCCCACCTTGCCGCGCCGCCGCCGCCCTGCGTCACCGCCACCGCCGTACCTTGCCGCGCCGCCGCCGCCCTGCGTCACCACCGCCGCCGCCTTGTGCACCGCCGCCGCCGCCCAACGCCGCCGTCGCCGCCGTTCGCCGGAGGTACCGCGCCGCGTCTCTTCTTTCCCTCGATTCGGTTTTTCTTATAAACCGTTCCGATTCTTTTCTTCTCTATCGATTCGTTTTCTTTCCGATTTTTTCACTAAACCGTTCCGGTGTTCTAGATCTGTTTTTCGTTTCGATCTCTTTTCCGAAAACCCTAGATTGGTTTACGTTCTTCTTTCGGACCGTTCGTCTCAACAAACGTGATCACCGATTATTTCCCGGTTAACGACGCCTGTTCGTATAACCGTTCTTCTTTTTCTTCTCGTCGGATTTATTCCGCGATCGCGATCTCAGATCCGATCTTCGTTCTAGTTTATCTTCTCGCTCGTTTATCGGAATCAGGTGATTCAAGCGCCTGGAGTTTCATCTCGAAACCGCCGTTCCGCCTAATCAACTTGAACAAGCTTTTGCTACAGTAAAATTTTGACCTAGTTTCAACTTGCTAGAACCGAGTTGTTTTCTTCCGCCGTTTGTTTTTCGTTTCTTTGTTCGGTTCGTTCTTTCTTTGCAACCGGAGTTCTTAAGTTGAACTTTCTGGTTCGTTCTCTTGTTCGATTTTTCCCTGTGTATTAGATGAGTAATTATTGTGTGGTTACTATTGCTTGCCTACGATAGATTGACCGGAGTGTGACGAGTAGATCTATCAAGAGTTTTGAGTGCGCATCATCTTCATCAACATTGCAGGCAAGTTCACACTTTGATCATACCTTTTCTACAACCCATGTTTTATTGCATTAGATCAATCCTCACACATTGCATGATTAGGATCTAATTAAACTGCGGGATGGGAAATAGATGAGGTAGTACCTATTACCTGTATTATTATCAAACCCTTGGGAGTTACTCTACGTTTGCTTATTATGCCATGCTATGCTAGTAGACGTGGATTGGGTGAGTGATATCCATGACAGATGTGAGATTGATAATTTTAATGGTTTATCTAAGGTGGCAACTTAAACACACATCTGGGTGGATTGAGGCACCTGATGTCTATCAGGACTTGCCTGTTTTTTTTGGACCGCCACCCAGGCTCAAAGGGATCATAAGATCTTTCATGCTAGAAACTTCCGTGTGCAGCCACATGCTACTATGGGCTCTGGCATAGTTGACTAAGTTGTGCGAACTCTTACGGGGTGGACTAGCAGATGTAGGGGATGTAGGTGTACCGGTCTACCCCACAAGTAAGGTGCTAGTGCTTCTGAAAGACTATGTCTCGGTCATCCGTTTCTCAAACACCATGTAGTGCGAGAAAACAAACGGAGGCGATCGAGTCATGTGGGGAAAAGTGCGCAAACCTCTGCAGAGTAACAAACTAATCATGATTAGCTGTGTCCCCGGTTATGGACAACTTGAGTATCTAGTACTTGAAAATCGAGTGAATCTCATCATGTTACTTCTAATTAATGTTGTTGGGTTTTAATTATTTTTAATTGGGATTGAGAATGCTGTCAACCATTCTCAATGTTTCACAACCACCCTGATAGTAATTAATCTTATTCCTTTGCAGTAGGGAAAAATTGGCTTTACGCAAAAACCTTATAACCATAGAGCTTTTCCACCAGCCAAATATGCATGTAGTGATAGCCTTTATTCATTATTCTCTATGGTGTGAATTTGCCAGTACATTCAATGTACTGACCCGTTCGGGCTGCAACGTCTTATGTTGCAGGTTTCTTACGACGAGTAAGTGATACGTTAGGGTTACGATTTCTACACTCAACTTTGCCGTTGGTGTTGATGGGAAACCACAACCTTGTTGCTTCCGCTATATTGGATTGAGGTAATAGTATTTACATTACTTTATACATGTGATTTACCTCTGTTATAAATCCTTCGAGTACTGTTTGGTGTCAGCATACTGATCCAGGGATGACACCGTAAGCACAGAGACTTGACCCATTCGGGTCGGGTCGCTACAGCTGCACTTTTGTTACTACTATCTTTACTTGATCGTTACAAATTATCTTGCTATAAAACTACTCTGCTACTTACAATTTCAGCACTTGCAGACATTACCTTACTGAAAACTACTTGTCATTTCCTTCTGCTCCTTGTTGGGTTCGACACTCTTACTTATCGAAAAGAGCTACAATTGATCCCCTATACTTGCAGGTCATCATCAGGAGAGCTTCCAGGCAAGCAAACCCCCCTTGAGCATTCCGATATCACCCATTTCTTTCCCTCTCATGCTTGCATTAGAACTGCTACTATTTTTTGTATGATCCTACTCTGATGCATAGCTTGTTTTTGTTACCTGCTTTCATACCTTACCTGCTTATTCTAAACTTCTTAGTATAGGTTGGTTAGAGATCCATCAGTGACCCCCACCTTGTCTTAGTTTCCTCTGCTTTATGTTCGATGACTCGATCAACGTGATCGACGGCCAGGCCCCAACACCGCACATCACCCCCCTTAGTTGTACGACTTTGCAGAGTTACTATCAAGTGCAGAGGGTGATACCTCGTCAGCATTCTGATGTTAACCCTGTAGTGTAATTATTCGGTCATGGTTATCGAGGGTGATTCCTCCTCCACCACTCCCAATAATGACTCTGTCGTGCAACCCCTCAAGTGTGGCCAACGAGGGTGATTCCTCCAAGTCCACCTTGACAGTTACATCGAGTGGGAATCCATCGACGGTGATTCCTCAGGTTTCCCCCTTACTATTTTGGACACATGGTTACTTTGACTTACCGCAAAACCATGATGACATCGGGTCAGCCCTGAGGTTTACCCACGAGTGATGTGAAGTCGGGTTGATCTGGAGGATACTCGTAAGTTTTCCACGCGGTGCGGCCGGGCATTCTTAGAACTTGCCGCAAGTCCGTGAGATGGGGTGACGGGACCACATATCATGGATCATTGATCGTTATTGCACTCTACCAAGTCACTAACGATTTGGATATTTGATCCGAGTAGGCCTCTGGCCTTTTTCGCACTAACCACCATGCGGGAATAAGTATGGGCACTCTGCGTCATATGTATCAGCCGAAAGCTCTTCGGACATCAGCAATGGAGCGGCGCGCGTCGGGTTTGACTGCGTAAGAACCTGCCTTTTTAAGGGGGAAGCTAGGTCTGCTCACCGGCCATGTACGCAACGTGCAGGAGTGCAAAGGGCGATGGGCCCAAGACCCCTCGCTCTTAGGATGTAGACCGGCATCCTGGCTGCTACCTCTTGAGCATGCGTTTGTTTTCCCTTGAAGAGGAAAGGGAGATGCAGCAAAGTAGCATAAGTATTTCTCTCAGTTTTGAGAACCAAGGTATCAATCCAGTAGGAGACAACGCAGAAGTCACCTAGTACCTGCACAAACAATCAAGCCCTGTTCAAGAATTTATCCGATTAACAAGTTAACTTGTCGATTAATCCCTACTCGTAGGGTCACCGAGTAGCCGATAAGCTGAAAAATCACCCGATTAATTGATTAAATGGCCGATTAACTTGCCGATTCGCTAATTAATCCCCTACTCGCCAGCCAACCGAGTAGCTACCAGTTAACGATTTCCTCAACAATGCAATCAAGAACCTTGCAACCAACGTGATAAAGGGGTTGTCAATCCCTTCACGATCACTCGCAAAAGTGAGATCTGATAAAGATAGTAAAGTAAATATTTGTGGTATTTTTGTTGTGTAGATTGGAAAGTAAAGATTGCAAAATAGTAAACGAGAAGCGATGTAAATAAAGAGATGCAATATAATAAGAAAGAGACCCGAGGGCCATAGGTTTCACTAGTGGCTTCTCTCAAGATAGCATGTATTACGGTGGGTGAACAAATTACTGCCGAGCAATTGATAGAAACATGCATAGTTATGAGAATATCTAGGCAATGATCATGAATATAGGCATCACATCCGTGTCAAGTAGATCGAAATGATTCTGCATAAACTAATATAACTCCACACATCGACCGCTATCCAGCATGCATCTAGAGTATTAAGTTCATAAGAATAGAGTAACGCATTAAGCAAGATGACATGATGTAGAGGGATAAACTCAAGCAATATGATATAAACCCCATCTTTTTATCCTCAATGGCAACAATACAATACGTGCCTTGCTGCCCCTACTGCCACTGGGAAAGGACATCGCAAGATTGAACCCAAAGCTAAGCACGTCTCCCATTTCAAGAAAGATCAATATAGTAGGCCAAACTAAATCGATAATTCGAAGAGACTTGCAAAGATATCAAATCATGCATATAAGAATTCAGAGAAGAACCAAATAATATTCATAGATAATCTTGTCCATAAACACACAATTCATCGGATCTCGGCAAACACAACGCAAAAGAGTATTACATCAAATATATCTCCAAGAACATCGAGGAGAACTTTGTATTGAGAATCAAAGAGAGAGAAAAAGCCATGTAGCTAATAACTATGGACCCGAAGGTCTGTGGTAAACTACTCACACTTCATCGGAGAGACTATGGTGTTGATGTAGAAGCCCTCCGTGATCTATTCCCCCTCCGACAGATCACCGGAAAAGGCCCCATGATGGGATCTCATGGGTACAGAAGGTTGCGGCGGTGGAAAAGTGCTTTCATGGCTCTTTGCGATCAATCTAGGGTATAAAGTATATATATGCGAAAGAAGTACATCGGTGGAGCTACATGGGGTCCACGAGGGTGGGGCGTGCCTACCCCCCTGGGCGCGCCCTCCTGCCTTGTGGCTGCCTCACGAAGTTTCAGACTTCCACTCCAAGTCTCCTGGTTTGCTTTTGGTCCAAGAAAGATCATTGCGAAGGTTTCATTCCGTTTGGATTCCATTTGGTATTCCTTTTCTGCGAAACTCTAAAATAGGAAAAAAAACAGAAACTGGCACTGGTCCTCCGGTTAATAGGTTAGTCCCAAAAAATAATATAAAAGAGCATATTAAATCCCATTAAACTATTGGGGAACGTAGTAATTTCAAAAAATCTCCTACGCACACGCAAGATCATGGTGATGCATAGCAACGAGAGGGAAGAGTATCGTCCATGTACCCTCGTAGACCATAAGCGGAAGCGTTATGAGAACGCGGTTGATGTAGTTGAACGTCTTCATGATCCGACCGATCCAAGTACCGAACGCACGGCACCTCCGAGTTCAGCATACATTCAGCTCGATGACGTCCCACGAACTCCGATCCAGCAGAGCTTCACGGGAGAGTTCCGTCAGCACGACGGCATGATGACGGAGATGATGTTGCTATCGATGCAGGGCTTTACGTAAGCACCGCTACGATATGATTAAGGTGGATTATGGTGGAGGGGGGCACCGCACAGGACTAAGGGATCAATGATCAACTTGTCTGTCCTAGGGTGCCCCCTGCCCCCGTATATAAAGGAGCAAGGGGGAGGCCGGTCGGTCCTCCTAGGGCGTGCCAGGAGGAGGAGTCCTCCTCCTAGTAGGTAGGGCTGGAAAAAAAACCTCGAAGCTCGTGAGCTAAACGAGTAGCTCGCGACTCGGCTCGAATTGACTCGAACTCGAAGAATAACGAGTCAAGCCAATCTTTAGTTTATGATCGTTTATAGACCAAGTTAAATGAGCCAATCTCACGAGTACTCATGTAACTTTTCAGGCTCGGTACAAAAGATCAACCACTCCCAATACAAAAAAAGATCAGACACTCAGCACCCTATGTCCTAGGCGCACAACACAAGGCCTAGCCGTTGAAGGCCCAACCGCCTAGGAGACTCATGTGTTACAAGGAAATTACTATTGTTAGTGATATATATGTTTAATATATACGTAATCATTTTTATAATATTTGAGGGTTTTATGTTCATATCTTTAACAAGCTTAACAAGCTAAATGAGCCAGCTCGCGAGTTATACGAGTCGAGCTGATAAAGACTCGACTAGATGCAAGTCGTTCATTAGCCCGAACTTTCACGGTACTAGCAGCAGCAACAAGAAATTCCGGTCGAGCAAAGATACAATACCGTAATATCAAAAACTGGCGTCGAGTAGACGAATCAACTCCACACGTATCAGCGACAAAATCCGTCACAGATCAGCAAAGGCAAACACGATATTTGGTGTCCCCGACATGGGACGTTTTTTGACTTTTATTCAACTCACGCGAAAGCAAAAACTTCACCCTTTACACGGCCAGATCGGCCAGTATTTAACGAGCACGCAGGCTCTATTTCCTAAACCGACTCAAACCTTCCCTACTCCACGTAACAAACCAGATCTCTTTTCCTAGTCAAAATGGAACCCAAGTACTACTAGGACTCTCTCTTATCTCAACTAATTAATTATTCGGCCAACTGATCATATAGAAACAAACTTGGACTACGTACTAGTGCTAGATGGAACCTATTCTGAAAATATCCGGGAGGGTTCCCGTGCAACACACGGAGTTCTGAACGTTGGCTTGACTTCATCTTGTTCTGCTTCTGGTGATAGTATTTTAAGTGCAATTGTACCCACCATCAAAATATTAGAATTTGTAGCTCGATCAATCTTTGCTAATGCAGTAGTGGACACATCATCCCCTCCTCCTTGAAACAAAACCATCCTCGGTTTTGCTGTAGATTTGATAACCTTCTTTTTCAGAAAAACATTTGCATCTATCTTAATTTCTCCCGCAAACATAGATCGCAACACACATCTTCTTCCGTCATCCCAAAAAGTGTAAGTGTTGGACCGGCCCTCGTGTGTGGCACGGCGGTCATATTGCCATGGTCTTCCCAACAACAAGTGACATGCATCCATTGGCAAGACATCACAAATTACGGCATCTTTATAGTCACCAACTGAAAATTTCACACGTACCTTGTGAGTAACTTTCAGTCTACCAGACTGGTATAACCACTCAATACAGTGTGGTTGCGGGTGTTTCCATGTAGGTAGCGCTAAAACATCCACCAGTTCTTTGCTGATAGCATTAGTGTAGCTTCCTCCGTCTATGATCAACTTACAATTAGTGTTGTTGATTTTGCACTGAGTTTGAAAAATATTCCAACACTGCCCCTTATCCTCAATGCGATCCTCTTGCACTCGCTGCACCATCAATGATGGGTATGATTCAGCAGCTTCAAAACTCGCAATCACCTTTTCAACATCTTCAGATTTTTCACTAGAAGTGTCAGAAACAACCTCTTCATCGCTAGTGGATGCATAGCCATCTTTCGTTAGCAACACTCTTTTCTCATTAGGGCATTCACGCTTCATATGTCCTCTTCCTCCACACTTGAAACACTCGATGTCACTAGTATGTGTGGTAGACTGCGTACTAGAATCAACCCTTGACAGTCCTGATTTTGAAGCATCCTTTTACACGGAACCATGAGAACGATTTGATGTTGTCGTCCTGGAGCTAGGAACGACATCCTCACTCTTATGCTGCGAGCGTCGCCATGTGTTCAAAGTGTTACTGGGAACTGAGCTGACTTGGCGCCGCTTAATCTGTTGTTCCACACGCACAGCTTGGTGCACAAGATCTTGTATGTTGTAGTAGACCACCATATCAACACGATCCCGCACCTCGATATTTAGCCCGTTAAAGAAACGTGCCATGGTCGCCTCTGGATCCTCCGTTGTCCCTGTACGTATCATAAGCAATTCCATCTCCTTGTAATATTCATCAACACTCATATTACCTTGAGAGAGCCGCTGCAACTTGTTGTACATATCTCTTTTATAATGCTCAGGAACAAAACGTCGCCTCATGAACTCTTTCATCCCTCGCCAAGTCGTCGGGCGATGTCTTGAACGACAAATTTGATTCCACCATATTAGCACGTAACCGGTAAACTCAATGCCAGCAAGTTGAACTTTCTTCTCCTCGCTATAATGATGGGCATCAAAAATTTGATCCACACGCATCTCCCACTCTAAATAGCCTTCTGGTTCGCACTTGCCGGAGAACGAAGGGATTGAAATTTTTATGCGCCCAATTCCATCATCCACAGGCACACGCACAGCTTGACCAACTTGGTCATGCACTCCGCCACGAACGGAAGTTTCAGGACGAGGCTCATAGTGTCGTGGTCATGGTGCGTACCCCACCTGGTCAACGCCGTCATCGAGACCATCATCTCCAGCATGAGGTTGTGCCGCCAAACGGCGATCATGCACGCCGGCATGTCCATCGCGAGCTGGTGGTGCATACTGCAGTGGAGCCGCCGGAGCAGTCTGTGGTGGGGCAAAATTCGTCGCCGGCATATTGATGATGTCCGCCAAACCATCAAACCGAGTGATCAGGACATCTATCCTTTTGCCGAGCGCATCATGACATTGCTTGATGTAGTTGCATGTGTGGTCAAAACCATCTCGAATATTTTACGGAATATCATCCGCATACACTGGACATACTATTTCCTCAGAATCAGCAACAACCTCATCACCCTTGTTGACCGAGGTTGACACCTTGATCAACACAGTACCGTGAACAACCTTAGCTCTAATACCACTTGATAAAGACTCGACTAGATGCAAGTCGTTCGTTGGCCCGAACTTTCACGGTACTAGCAGCAGCAACAAGAAATTCCGGTCGAGCAAAGATACAAGACCGTAATATCAAAAACTGGCGTCGAGTAGACGAATCAACTCCACACGTAGCAGCGACAAAATCCGTCACGGATCAGCAAAGGCAAACACGATATTTGGTGTCCCCCGACATGGGACGTTTTCTGACTTTTATTCAACTCACGCGAAAGCAAAAACTTCACCCTTTACACGGTCAGATCGGCCAGTATTTAACGAGCACGCAGGCTTTATTTCCTAAACCGGCTCAAACCTTCCGTACTCCACGTAACAACCAAGATCTCTTTTCCTAGTCAAAACGGAACCCAAGTACTACTAGGACTCTCTCTTATCTCAACTAATGAATCTCACCTAATTAATTATTCAGCCAACTGATCATATAGAAACAAACTTGGACTACGTACTAGTGCTAGATGGAACCTATTCTGAAAATATCTGGGAGGGTTCCCGTGCAACACACGGAGTTCTGAACGTTGGCTTGACTTCATCTGGTTCTGCTTCCGGTGATAGTATTTTAAGTGCAATTGTATCCACCATCAAAATATTAGAATTTGTAGCTTGATCAATCTTTGCTAATGCAGTAGTGGACACATCACGAGCCAATCTTGGATTTGAGCTCATTATAATAACAAGTCGAGTTGAGCTAGCTCGTTAACAAAACGAGCTCTAGTGAGTCGAGCCGAGCTGGCTCGACTCGGCTCGAATTCCAGCCCTACAAGTAGGAGTAGGACTCCCCTTTCCTACCCCTACTAGGAGGATGAAAGGAAGGGGGAAGGGGAGAAGGAAGGAGAGGGAGGAAAGGAGGAAAGGCGGGCCGGCCCCTAGTACAATTCGGTTTGGGCTAGGAGGGCGCGTGCCCTGCCTCCTCCCTTCCACCACTTGGCCCATGAGGCCCAATACTTCTTCCCCGTATTCTCGTAACTCCCCAGTACTCTGAAAAATACCCGAATCACTCGGAACCTTTCCGATGTCCGAATATAGTCGTCCAATATATCGATCTTTATGTCTCGACCATTTCGAGACTCCTCGTCATGTCCCCGATCTCATCCGGGACTCCGAACTACCTTCGGTACATAAAATCACATAAACTCATAATACCGATCGTCACCGAACGTTAAGCGTGCGGACCCTACGGGTTCGAGAACTATGTGGACATGACTGAGACACGTCTTCGGTCAATAACAAATAGCGGAACCTAGATGTTCATATTGGTTCCTACATATTGTACGAAGATCTTTATCAGTCAAACCGCATAACAACATACGTTGTTCCCTTTGTCATCGGTATGTTACTTGCCCGAGATTTGATCGTCGGTATCTCAATACCTAGTTCAATCTCGTTACCGGCAAGTCTCTTTACTCGTTCCGTAATGCACTATCCCGCAACTAACTCATTAGTTGCATTGCTTGCAAGGCTTATAGTGATATGCATTACTGAGAGGGGCCAGAGATACCTCTCCGACAATCGGAGTGACAAATCCTAATCTCGATTTATGACAACTCAACAAGTACCATCGGAGACACCTATAGAGCACCTTTATAATCACCCAGTTACGTTGTGACATTTGGTAGCACACAAAGTGTTCCTCCGGTAATCAGGAGTTGCATAATCTCATAGTCATAGGAACATGTATAAGTCATGAAGAAAGCAATAACAGTAAACTAAAATGATCAAGTGCTAAGCTAACAGAATGGGTCAAGTCAATCACATCATTCTCCTAATGATGTGATCCCGTTTATCAAATAACAACTCATGTCTATGGTTAGGAAACATAACTATCTTTGATTAATGAGCTAGTCAAGTAGAGGCATACTAGTGACACTCTGTTTGTCTGTGTATTCACACATGTATTATGTTTCCGGCTAATACAATTCTAGCATGAATAATAAACATTTATGTAACATCCCAAATTTTCAATTTGGAATGTTATACATTAGATCATCATGCATATCATATTTTCTTGCATTTTGGTCGATCCTAGAAATTTCACGCAACTCAAGGACCTTCGGAGAGAGTTGGAGATTTCATTATTTTCATGTTTGAGAGTTTTTCTCAAATTTTGGAAAAGAGGATCATTTGATTTATTTATTTCATCTTCAAATATTTTTCCAATATCAAAAATAAGAGAGGGAATAATATGACTTTCCCAAAGTTAGGAAAAATGAAGATCTAATGAATAAATCAAATTTTGGTTTTGCCGGAGTTTTGTTTGCGTTTTATTTGGATAGGGAAAAATGCGCGTTTTCAAAAATTGCATCTAGGTCCGGAGTAAAGTTTATTTTGTTTGACTCATTTTTAGGAGTCGGGGAAAATTTACTTTAGTTCTTTTGGAGCCCGTTTAGTTTTCTTTTTCTTTTGTTTTCTGCGCGCGTAACCGATTAAAAAAAAAGAGCAGCTCCCGCGCGCCAGGCCAGCCGGGCCAAGGCCCAAGCCAGCCGGCCGGCCGCCGCCCCAGCCCCTGTGCGCCGTGCGCCAGGCGCCAGGCCGCCGCCCCGCCTCTTAGCCGAGTCCCTCTAGGACTCTAGGCTAGCCCCCTTTCCTTGTTTTGTTTTCCCTCTTTTGCTTGCCCCCTACCCCAAGTAAATCCCCCCCTCACCTATATAAATACCCCATAACCCCCCCCTCTCCCCACATCAATCCCCAAGCCGCAACAAGCAGCAGCGCGCAGCCCCAAGCCGCCGCCGCCTTAGCCCGCTCCCACACCCGCGCCGCGCCCCAAGCCGCCGCCGCCGCCGCATTACATCGCCGCCGCCTTACGCCGCCGTTCGCCGGAGCCCCTCGCCAAGGTTGCCCCACGCCGCGTCTCTTTTTCTTCCCTCGGTTCGGTTTTTCTTCTAAACCGTTCTGGTTCTTTTCTAAACCGTTTCGGTTTTCATTCCGGTTTTTCGTTTCGGTTTTCTTCCGAAACCCTAGATCGGTTTTCCGTTTCTTTTCGGTTTCTTTTCCGAAAACCCTAGATTGGTTTTCGTTCTTTCGTCGGACCGTTCGTCTCAACGAACGTGATCACCGATTATTCCCGGTTAACGACGCCCGTTCGTTTAACCGTTCGTCGTTTTCTTTCTCGTCGGATTTATTCCGCGATCGCGATCTTCGTTCTAGTCTTTCTTCTCGCTCGTTTATCGGAATCAGGTGATTCAAGCGCCTGGAGTTTCGTCTCGAAACCGTCGTTCCATCTAATCAACTTGAACAAGTTTTTGCTATGGTAAAATTTGACCTAGTTTCACTTTGCTAGAACCGAGTTGTTTTCTTCCGCCGTTTGTTTTCCGCCGTTTTTGTTCGGTTCGTTTCTTTCTTTGCAACCGGAGTTCTTAAGTTGAACTTTCTGGTTCGTTCTCTTGTTCGAGTTTTACCTGTGCATTAGATGAGTACTTATTGTATGCTTGTTGTTTGTCTGCGATAGATTACCCGGATTGCGCCGCTTGTTACTTCGAATCCTAGGTCGCGGATCATCAGCAAGGCAAGTAACACTTTGATCATACCTTTTCTACACCAGTTTTATTGCATTAGATCAATCCTCACATTGCATGATTAGGATCTAATTAAATTGTGGGTGGGAAGTAGATGAGGTAGTACCTATTACCTGTTTATTATCAAACCTTTGGGAGTTACTTCTACGTTTGCTTATATTATGCCATGCTATGCTAGTAGACGTGGATTGGGTGAGTGATATCCATGACAGATGTGAGATTGATAATTTTAATGGTTTATCTAAGGTGGCAACTTAAACACACATCTGGGTGGATTGAGGCACCTGATGTCTATCAGGACTTGCCTGTTTTTTTTCGGACCGCCACCCAGGCTCAAAGGGATCATAAGATCTTTCATGCTAGAAACTTCCGTGTGCAGCCACAAGCCATTATGGGCTCTGGCATAGTTGACTAAGTCGTGCGAACTCTTACAGGGTAGACTAGCAGATGTAGGGGAAAGTAGGTGTACCGGTCTACCCCATGTAAGGTGCTAGCGCTTCTGAAAGACTGTGTCTCGGTCATCCGTCTTCTCAAACACCATGTAGTGCGAGAAACCAAACGGAGGCGATCGAGTCTTGTGGGGAAAAGTGCGCAAACCTCTGCAGAGTGTAACAAACTAATCATGATTAGCCGTGTCCCCGGTTATGGACAACTTGAGTATCTAGTTCTTGAATATCATGTGAATCTCAACATGTTACTCTGATTAATATTGATGGGTTTTAATTGTTCACTTAATTGGGATTGGAATGCTGTCAACCATTCTCGATGTTTAACAACCACCATGATAGTTAAATAAATTTATTCCTTTGCAGTAGGGAAAAATTGGCTTTACGCAAAACTGTAACCATAGAGCTTTCCACCAGCCAAATATGCATATAGTATAGCTGTTTCATTCCATTACTCTCTATGTGTTACATTGCCAGCATATTCCATGTGCTGACCCGTTTCCGGGCTACAACTTCTCATGTTGCAGACTTTTCAGACGACGATTAAGGTGCTTTTAGGTCGTGGTTCTATACTCAGTGATGCCGTTGGAGTTGATGGACCCACTTATCTTCCAAGTCTTCCGCTGTTATCGTTATTAGATGGCCTTAAGCCATATTTATTGTAATAAGTTCTCTTTGAGACATCGATGTAATAAGTGTGTGATTGCAACTCTGCTATAAATCCTTTGAAGTACTGTGTGGTGTCAGCATTACTGATCCAGGGATGACACCCGAGCACAGTAGACTTGATCCATTCGGGTCGGGTCGCCATAGAGATGGTATCAGAGCACACGCTGACTGTAGGACACGACCACTAAGTTAAAGCCATAGATCACTATTCTCTTCTCATTTTCTAACTCCTCATCTTTTCTACTCTATTAGGATGACGAACGCGAAGATTAAGTACGCCCAACTGGATGAAGGCACACCTTTTTGATTTCACTTGAAGGAAGTCACCAAGTACCTGAACATTGGATTACCAAGCTTCACGGGAACCTTCAACGCCACTTTGCCTGAAGAGGAGCGCTGGAAGATTCAAGCTCACATCCCGGGAAGGACATTCGCGCCAATCACGAAGCCCATAGATAGTGTTTTCAATGCACCAAACTGGAGTCTGGGAAAGAGCATGGCAGCCCATATCACTATAGGACGCATTGGAGAAGTTTACCAAGAAGACCTCAAGGACACTATCTACCAGATTTGCGGACGCCGAGATGAACAATGGGAGTTAGTCGGCACCAAGAAGGAAAGATCCATTGCATCTTTCATCCAGGAGTTAAACCAGCACATTCGACGCCACGAGAACCAGATGTGCAATGATATGATAGAGTTGAAGAATGCGAAGGCAAGGATCATCGAGCTAGAAGGAGAACTGAAGTCTACACACAAGGACTACATGGACGAGATCGTAGCTCTAGCTAGACACAATTGCGATCTTAAGCAGGAGATTGAAGAACTCAAGAAGAAGTTAGCATCCCAGGAGGAAGACGAGTACGTCGCATGTCCGGACAACTACATCATCATCGACGACACCGATTCGGATCCAAGTGAACCCGACTTTGAAGACGAAGCTGGAGCAGATATTATGGAGTCTTCCACCGGTTCAAATTTCTAGATGACCACTAGATAGTAGTAGCATCCCCCCTGTAATCATTATAGCAAGAGCACTTTTGCGATAGTTTTAGACCGTTTGTAAGCCCTTGTTTGATTGAATGAAGTGATTTTGTGTGCATTTGCTCATGTGCATTGGGGTAGTGTTTTCCCTTTAGACCTCACTCTATTCTTAAATCTCGTCTCTTCTAAACCCTCAGATGCCTCCAACCCAAGCTCTTAGGACACCAATGCTAGTAAGCTCGCCAGGAGCAGAGTACATGGCCAGACAAGGATGTTTCCTAGTGCCATTAAGTATAGGAAGGCATGTTTTCCCAACGGATTTAATTATTCTGGAGTCCCAAGGTCTGGATGTGATTCTTGGTATGGATTGGCTATCGATGTATGGAGGAAACATCGATTGCGCCAGTAAGACGATTTTGCTCACAACACCAGAAGGTAGAAGGATCAAGTATGTATCCCGGCATGTGCCAAAAAGGACACAAGTAAACTGCCTAACAGGAGTTGTGCAAGAGGAAGTACCAGTGGTGAAGGATTTTCCTGATGTATTTCCTGAGGAATTGCCAGGCATGCCACCGGATAGAGAAATTGAGTTTTTGATTGAGTTACTGCCAGGTACAGGCCCAATATCGAAGCGACCGTACCGGATGCCAGCAAAGGATTTGGTAGAAATTAAGAATCAGATTAAGGAGTTATTGGATAAAGGTTATATTCGCCCAAGTTCTTCGCCTTGGGGATCACCAGTACTTCTAGTGGACAAGAAGGATGGATCGTTAAGAATGGTTGTTGATTATCGAGGATTGAACGAAGTAACAATCAAGAACAAGTACCCACTACCAATGGTTAATGATCTGTTTGATCGTTTGCAAGGAGCTAAAGTGTTTTCCAAGATCGATTTGCGATCAGGGTACCATCAGTTGAAGATTCGAGAGCAGGACATACCTAAGACAGCATTCACCACAAGATATGGACTGTATGAGTATACCGTTATGTCATTTGGATTGACTAACGCCCTTGCCTATTTTATGAACCTGATGAACAAAGTGTTTATGGAGTTTTTGGATAAGTTCGTCGTAGTGTTCATTGATGACATCCTGGTTTATTCAAGGAATGAAGAGGAGCATAAGGAACATTTGCGTTTGGTTTTAGAGAAACTAAGGGAACATCAGTTATATGCCAAATTTAGCAAATGTGAGTTTTGGTTGAAGGAAGTTGGATTTCTTGGACATGTTATATCCGGAGAAGGGATAGCAGTTGACCCCACAAAGGTTGAGACCGTAACTGAATGGGAAGCACCAACGACAGTTGGAGAGATCCGGAGTTTTCTTGGACTCGCAGGATACTACCGGCGATTTATTGAGAATTTCTCAAATATTGCGAAGCCTATGACTGAGTTGTTGAAGAAGGATACTAAGTTTAATTGGACTGAGGAGTGTGAAGCTAGTTTCCAGGAGTTGAAGAAACGCTTGGTTACCTCACCAGTGTTGATATTGCCAGACCAGACCAAGGATTATGAGGTGAACTGTGACGCTTCACGTCGAGGACTTGGAGCAGTGATTATGCAGGAAGGAAGAGTTGTTTCGTATGCTTCACGACAACTGAAGCCTCATGAGTTGAATTATGCCACACATGATTTGGAGTTAGCCGCCGTAGTGCATGCATTGAAGACGTGGAGACATTTCCTCATTGGAAATCATTGTGAGGTGTACACGGATCACAAGAGTTTGAAGTACATTTTCACGCAGAAGGAGTTGAACCTCAGACAGAGGAGATGGTTGGAGCTCATCAAGGATTATGATATGAGATTACATTACCATCCCGGAAAAGCTAATGTAGTAGCTGACACATTGAGCCGTAAGAGCCATGTCAACACCCTAGTGACGGAAGAAATACCCAAGGAGTTAGCAGAAAACCTTCATGAGCTATGTTTGGAAATAGTTCCGAGAGGCTATGTAGCAGCATTGGAAATTCAGTCAACATTGATGGATAAAATCAGAGAAGCTCAGAAATCTGACAAGGAGATTGCTGCTATAAAAAACAAATTGAGCGAAGGAAAAGCAAAGGGATTTCGTGAGGATGAGCACGATACCCTATGGTTTGAGGACCGTGTTTATGTGCCAAATGACCCGGAGATCAGGAAGTTGATTCTGCAAGAGGCACATGATTCACCCTATTCGATTCACCCAGGGAATACCAAGATGTATTTGGATATGAAGGAAACATTCTGGTGGACTGGAATGAAGAAGGATATCGCAGCATATGTAGCAGTTGTGACGTATGTCAGAGAGTAAAGGCAGAGCATCAGAAGCCAGCAGGATTGTTACAACCATTGCCGATACCCGAATGGAAGTGGGATAAGATAGGCATGGATTTTATCACAGGACTACCCAGGACGAAAGCAGGATATGACTCGATATGGGTAGTAGTTGATCGTTTGACGAAGGTAGCACATTTTATTCCAGTTAAGACCACTTACACCAGTGCTAAGTTGGCGAAGATATACATGACTAGGATCATTTGTTTGCATGGAGTTCCGAGGAGTATCGTATTAGATAGAGGAACCCGATTTACCTCAAAGTTTTGGAATCAGTTGCATGAAACTTTAGGAACCAGACTAGAATTCAGCACAACTTTTCACCCACAGACGGATGGACAGACTGAGAGAGTCAATCAGATTTTGGAAGATATGCTGAGAGCTTTTGCACTAGATTATGGATCAAGTTGGGACGATAACTTGCCGTATGCGGAATTTTCTTATAACAACAGCTATCAAACCAGTTTGAAGATGGCACCTTTCGAAGCTTTATACGGAAGGAGGTGCAGGACACCGTTGTCATGGGACGAAGTTGGAGACCATCAGTTCTTTGGACCAGATTTGATTAAGGAGTCTGAACGGAAAGTTAAGTTGATTCACGATAAGCTCAAGGTAGCCCAGTCCAGGCAGAAGAGCTACGCAGATTCTAAACGCAAGGAGACAGTCTACGAAACCGGAGACAGAGTTTATCTCCGAGTATCCCCACTTTGAGGAGTTAAGCGCTTTGGAGTTAAGGGAAAGTTAGCATCGCGTTTCGTTGGACCATATAAGATTTTGCAACGCATGGGAGAAGTCTCTTATAAATTGGAATTACCAGAGGGACTGTCAGGAGTTCATGATGTATTCCATGTTTCCCAGCTGAAGAAATGTCACGCCGAGATGGCGGAGGTACCGCTAAGAGATACAGTGCCGCTTGAAGCAATTCAGTTGAAGGACGACTTAACGTATGAGGAGAAACCAGTCAAGATTCTTGATTTTGCCAGCCGAGTTACCCACAACAAGGTTATCAAGTTTTGCAAAGTTCAGTGGAACCACCACTCAGAGGATGAAGCCACCTGGGAGAGAGAAGAAGATTTGCTCAAGGACCACCCTCACCTATTTCCTAGCCAACCCGAATCTCGAGGGCGAGATTCATCTTAAGGGGGGTAGGTTTGTAACATCCCAAATTTTCAATTTGGAATGTTATACATTAGATCATCATGCATATCATATTTTCTTGTATTTTGGTCGATCCTAGAAATTTCACGCAACTCAAGGACCTTCGGAGAGAGTTGGAGATTTCGTTATTTTCATGTTTGAGAGTTTTTCTCAAATTTTGGAAAAGAGGATCATTTGATTTATTTATTTCATCTTCAAATATTTTTCCAATATCAAAAATAAGAGAGGGAATAATATGACTTTCCCAAAGTTAGGGAAAATGAAGATCTAATAAATAAATCAAATTTTGGTTTTGCCGGAGTTTTGTTTGCGTTTTATTTGGATAGGGAAAAATGCGCATTTTCAAAAATTGCATCTAGGTCCGGAGTAAAGTTCATTTTGTTTGACTCATTTTTAGGAGTCGGGGAAAATTTACTTTAGTTCTTTTGGAGCCCGTTTAGTTTTCTTTTTCTTTTGTTTTCTGCGCGCGTAACCGATTTAAAAAAAGAGAGCAGCTCCCGCGCGCCAGGCCAGCCGGGCCAAGGCCCAAGCCAGCCGGCCGGCCGCCGCCCCAGCCCCTGCGCGCCGTGCGCCAGGCGCCAGGCCGCCGCCCCGCCTCTTAGCCGAGTCCCTCTAGGACTCTAGGCTAGCCCCCTTTCCTTGTTTTGTTTTCCCTCTTTTGCTTGCCCCCTACCCCAAGTAAATCCCCCCCCTCACCTATATAAATACCTCATAACCCCCCCCTCTCCCCACATCAATCCCCAAGCCGCAGCAAGCAGCAGCGCGCAGCCCCAAGCCACCGCCGCCTTAGCCCGCTCCCACACCCGCGCCGCGCCCCAAGCCGCCGCCGCCGCCGCATTACATCGCCGCCGCCGCCGCCCTACATCGCCGCCGCCGCCGCCTTACGCCGCCGTTCGCCGGAGCCCCTCGCCAAGGTTGCCCCGCGCCGCGTCTCTTTTTCTTCCCTCGGTTCGGTTTTTCTTCTAAACCGTTTCGGTTCTTTTCTAAACCGTTCCGGTTTTCTTTCCGGTTTTTCGTTTCGGTTTTCTTCCGAAACCCTAGATCGGTTTTCCGTTTCTTTTCGGTTTCTTTTCCGAAAACCCTAGATTGGTTTTCGTTCTTTCGTTGGACCGTTCGTCTCAATGAACGTGATCACCGATTATTCCCGGTTAACGACGCCCGTTCGTTTAACCGTTCGTCGTTTTCTTTCTCGTCGGATTTATTCCGCGATCGCGATCTTCGTTCTAGTCTTTCTTCTCGCTCGTTTATCGGAATCAGGTGATTCAAGCGCCTGGAGTTTCGTCTCGAAACCGTCGTTCCGTCTAATCAACTTGAACAAGTTTTTGCTACGGTAAAATTTGACCTAGTTTCACTTTGCTAGAACCGAGTTGTTTTCTTCCGCCGTTTGTTTTCCGCCGTTTGTTCGGTTCGTTCTTTCTTTGCAACCGGAGTTCTTAAGTTGAACTTTCTGGTTCGTTCTCTTGTTCGAGTTTTACCTGTGCATTAGATGAGTACTTATTGTGTGCTTGTTGTTTGTCTGCGATAGATTACCCGGATTGCGCCGCTTGTTACTTCGAAACCCTAGGACTCGCGGATCATCAGCAAGGCAAGTAACACTTTGATCATACCTTTTCTACAACCCATGTTTTGTTGCATTAGATCAATCCTCTCACCTTGCATGATTAGGATCTAATTAAATTGTGGGATGGGAAGTAGATGAGGTAGTACCTATTACCTGTATTATTATGAAACCTTTGGGAGTTACTTCTACGTTTGCTTATTATGCCATGCTATGCTAGTAGACGTGGATTGGGTGAGTGATATCCATGACAGATGTGAGATTGATAATTTAATGGTTTATCTAAGGTGGCTACTTAAACACACATCTGGGTGGATTGAGGCACCTGATGTCTATCAGGACTTGCCTGTTTTATTTTGGACCGCCACCCAAGCTCAAAGGGATCATAAGATCTTTCATGCTAGAAACTTCCGTGTGCAGCCACAAGCCATTATGGGCTCTGGCATAGTTGAATAAGTCGTGCGAACTCTTACAGGGTAGACTAGCAGATGTAGGGGAAGTAGGTGTACCGGTCTACCCACATGTAAGGTGCTAGCGCTTCTGAAAGACTGTGTCTCGGTCATCCGTCTTCTCAAACACCATGTAGTGCGAGAAACCAAACGGAGGCGATCGAGTCTTGTGGGGAAAAGTGCGAAAACCTCTGCAGAGTGTAACAAACTAATCATGATTAGCCGTGTCCCCGGTTATGGACAACTTGAGTATCTAGTTCTTGAATATCATGTGAATCTCAACATGTTACTCTGATTAATATTGATGGGTTTTAATTGTTCACTTAATTGGGATTGGAATGCTGTCAACCATTCTCGATGTTTAACAACCACCATGATAGTTAAATAAATTTATTCCTTTACAGTAGGGAAAAATTGGCTTTACGCAAAACTGTAACCATAGAGCTTTCCACCAGCCAAATATGCATATAGTATAGCTGTTTCATTCCATTACTCTCTATGTGTTACATTGCCAGCATATTCCATGTGCTGACCCATTTTCGGGCTGCAACTTCTCATGTTGCAGACTTTTCAGACGATGATTAAGGTGCTTTTAGGTCGTGGTTCTATACTCAGTGATGCCGTTGGAGTTGATGGACCCATTTATCTTCCAAGTCTTCCGCTGTTATCGTTATTAGATGGCCTTAAGCCATATTTATTGTAATAAGTTCTCTTTGAGACATCGATGTAATAAGTGTGTGATTGCAACTCTGCTATAAATCCTTCGAAGTACTGTGTGGTGTCAGCATTACTGATCCAGGGATGACACCCGAGCACAGTAGACTTGATCCATTCGGGTCGGGTCGCCACAATTTATCATGAAATAAGGAAATAAATAATAACTTTATTATTGCCTCTAGGGCATATTTCCTTCAGTCTCCCACTTGCACTAGAGTCAATAATCTAGATTACACAATAATGATTCTAACACCCATGGAGCCTAGGTGTTGATCATGTTTTGCTCGTGAGAGAGGCTTAGTCAACGGGTCTGCAACATTCAGATCCGTATGTATCTTGCAAATCTCTATGTCTCCCACCTGGACTTGATCGCAGATGGAATTGAAGCGTCTCTTGATGTGTTTGGTTCTCTTGTGAAATCTGGATTCCTTTGCCAAGGCAATTGCACTAGTATTGTCACAAAAGATTTTCATTGGACCCGATGCACTAGGTATGACACCTAGATCGGATATGAACTCCTTCATCCAGACTCCTTCATTTGTTGCTTCTGAAGTAGCTATGTACTCCGCTTCACACGTAGATCCTGCCACGACGCTTTGTTTAGAACTGCTCCAACTGACAGCTCCACCATTCAATATAAACACGTATCCGGTTTGCGATTTAGAATCGTTCGGATCAGTGTCAAAGCTTGCATCAACGTAACCATTTACGATGAGCTCTTTGTCACCTCCATAAACGAGAAACATATCCTTAGTCCTTTTCAGGTATTTCTGGATGTTCTTGACCGCTGTCCAGTGATCCACTCCTGGATTACTTTGGTACTTCCCCGCTAAACTAATAGCAAGGCACACATCAGGTCTGGTACACAGCATGGCATACATGATAGAGCCTATGGCTGAAGCATAGGGAACATTTTTCATTTTCTCTCTATCTTCTGCATTGGTCGGGAATTGAGTCTTACTCAACTTCACACCTGGTAACACAGGCAAGAACCCTTTATTTGCTTGATCCATTTTGAACTTCTTCAAAACTTTATCAAGGTATGTGCTTTGTGAAAGTCCAATTAAGCGTCTTGATCTATCTCTATAGATCTTGATGCCCAATATATAAGCAGCTTCACCGAGGTCTTTCATTGAAAAACTTTTATTCAAGTATCCTTTTATGCTATCCAGAAAATGTAAGGGCATTTCCTTACTTTGTGTTTTGGATGATGATGACAGCCCTTTGTTGGTCTAATCTTGTGCTAAGTGTTTCAGGGTTCGGTATTTAGGCCTTCTTCGGTTAGCTATTCTCTCTGAAAGAAAAAGATCAAAGACGGTGGTTTCTACGCGTTTTATCTCTTTCGGTCATAGGGAACCCGTACTATCAAGAGGGAATCCACATTGGAAAGTGTTGGGGGAATCATTTCACATACACTTACCTCACCCCTCACTTGCCTTCCTAAAACTGTGAGAGAGAGCTCTTCCCTTTGTTATCCTACTGCTTACTGTGGGTTCCCAGCGGTTGTACCGGTCAGGCTTCTGTTTTGATGCGGTACTCGGGCGGTGGTGGCCCGGTCGGTTTGGTTGTACCGGTACCACCGGTGTTCAGAGTGGTTCTACCGCTCAGGACTTAGCCGCCCGAGCGCTCAAGGCCAAGCGGCTCCACCGGCCCTGTACCGCTCGACTACCGCACTCAGGGGTGACTCCCTTCTGTTTCTATGCGGTGGTTGAGCGGTGGCTGGGCGGTTGGTCCGGTTGTTCTCCTAAACCGGTACTATCGCCTGGTCGCCTGGTTGTACCGCCTGGTAGGGTTCTGTACGTAAACTGTGAGTCCCGGTTGTACCGGGACAAGGAGCGTTTGTACCGCTGCAGTGCTGAAAATGCAGTAACGGTTGGATTTCTAGGGTTGCTATATAAGGGTGCTTCTTCCACCTACCATACCCACCTTTGACCTCTCTCACTCCACCATTAATGCTACTCAAGCTCTCTTGCCCGATCTCTCTCTCTAGCCACTCAAACTTGTTGATTTGTTAGGGATTGAAGGAGGAGACCTAAATCTACACTTCCACCAAAGGATATTTGCTTCCCCCATACTTTCTTGTGTGGATTTTGTTACTCTTGGGTGTTTGAGAACCCTAGACGGTTGAGGTAACCTCGGAGCCACATTCCATTGTGGTGAAGCTCCGCGGTTTCGTTGGGAGCCTCTAATTAAGTTGTGGAGAGAGCCCCAACCTTGTTTGTAAAGGTCCGGGTGCTACCTCCAAGGGCACCAATAGTGGAATCACGGCATCTCGCATTGTGTGAGGGCGTGAGGAGAATACGGTGGCCCTAGTGGCTTCTTGGGGAGCATTGTTTCTCCACACCACTCCAACGGAGACGTACTTCCCCTCAAAAGGAAGGAACTTTAGTAACACATCCTCGTCTTCACCGGCTCCACTCTTGGTTATCTCGTCCCTTTACTTGTGCAAGCTTATTTGTGTTATATACCTTGCTTGCTTGGGTGCTTGTTGTTGTTGCATCATATAGGTTGCCCACCTAGTTGCATATCTAGACAACCTACTTTGATGCAAAGTTTAATTTGGTAAAGAAAAGCTAAAAATTGTTAGTTGCCTATTCACCCCCCTCTAGTCAACTATATCGATCCTTTCAATTGGTATCAGAGCCTCGTCTCTTTACTAAGTACTTTACCGTCCGAAGAGTATGGTTGACACCGTAGACGGTGTGGAGGAGCACTCCGGTGTGAATCGTATCTCGTCTACCGGTGATGGGGAAACTGTGGTCTCTCGTGAGGAATTCAATGTGGCCTTGGAAACATTGAGAACCTCCATGATGACCGAGGTTGAAAGCATGTTTAATAAATTCATAGAAGGGCTTAAACTATCCACCGCACCTTTGAAAGTGGGTGATCCCATTAACAAGGTGACGGGTGCTAACTCCGACAAGGGGGATGCTATTAGTGAAAAAGCTCCTTCGTCTAGTGGTAAGAATGGCACCGGCACCTTTGCCCATGTGGAACCTCCACTTGTGTATGGTGGACCGATTCCCTCTACTCATTTGAATCATGCCGGTCCTCCCCCTAAGATTGTGAAAAATGAGGACTTTGATTCTTGGGTCTATCAGTTTAAGCGTCATCTAAATCATGTGAATACTAATCTATGGAGAATCATTGAAGAAGGTTTCTATCCACTTGACCGAAACAACTTCACTCCAAGAGAAGCCGCGGATAATCAATTCAATGGGAATGCTCTCTTCATCATCCAAGATGTAATTCCACCCGAAGATCTTCCTCACCTCCGGCCCTACGCTATAGCCAAAGATGCATGGCACCAAGTTGTTTCTCTCT
Source organism: Triticum urartu (assembly GCF_003073215.2). Lineage (NCBI taxonomy): Eukaryota > Viridiplantae > Streptophyta > Magnoliopsida > Poales > Poaceae > Triticum > Triticum urartu. Next base: position 378,354,563 of record NC_053027.1, on the reverse strand, counting down.
ACTGGGGAAGCGCAAGCATTCAACGCTCTAACTATGAAGTGGTGCAAGATGAAGCCGATGAGTTTGGTATGAAGGAAGATGAAGAACCTCGTGAGCTTTATCGAAGAGTAACAAAACTCGCGGTTTCACTCTGAAATCATGGGAGCAAGGACACGGATGACAATTGGATCAAGCGCAAATTCCTCAAGGCAATGATGCCTTACCACAAGGCTATGTCCTCCGTGATTCGTCAAAGGCTGGACTTCCACACCTTGTCCTCAAGTGAAGTGTTGGATGAGTTTGTGGCTATGAGAATCTTGGACAAGACCGCCGACAATGCGATGCTTCGCTCTTAAAGGGCAAAGAATCCCAACCTTGCATTGAAGGCCAAGGTTTGTGTAGAAGAAGAAGAAGAAGAGGAAGAAGAAGAGGAAAGCAACCCTGAAGATACAAAGTATGTGTAACGCCCTCGATGCGGCTATATCTCCCACGTGTCGAAGCACGACTTAGAGGCATAACCGCATTGAAAGCAATGTCGCAAGTGAGGTAATCTTCACACAACCCATGTAATACATAAGGGAAAGAGATACATAGTTGGCTTACAATCGCCACTTCACAGAATACATAAATAAAGCATTACATCATCCAAATACAATCAGGGTCCGACTACGGAGCCAAGATAAAAGAAGACTACCCAAAAAGCTACACAGATCCCCGATCAACCCCAACTGGGCTCCACTATTGATCAACTAGAACAAAACAACACAAAGGACAAGATCTTCATCGAGCTCCTCCTGAGTTTGGTTGCGTCACCTGCTCGGTAACATCGGCACCTGCAAACTGGTTTTGAAAGTATCTGTGAGTCACGGGGACTCAGCAATCTCACACCCTCGCGATCAAGACTATTTAAGCTTATAGGTAAGGCAAAGGTATGATGTGGAGCTGCAGTAAGCGACTAGCATATATGGTGGCTAACTTACGCAAAAGAGAGCAAGAAGAGAAGGCAAAAGCACGGTCGAGAAACTATGATCAAGAAGTGATCCTAGAACAACCTACGTCAAGCATAACTCCAACACCGTGTTCACTTCCCGGACTCTGCCGGAAAGAGACCATCACGGTTACACACGCGGTTGATGCATTTTAATTAAGTTAAACTTTAGGTTTTCTACAACCGGACATTAACAAATTCCCATCTTCCCATAACCACGGGCACGGCTTTCGAAAGTTCAAATCCCTGCAGGGGTGTCCCAACTTAGCCCATCACAAGCTCTCACGGTCAACGAAGGATATTCCTTCTAGCGGGAAGACCCGATCAGACTCGGAATCCCGGTTACAAGACATTTCGACAATGGTAAAACAAGACCAGCAAAGCTGCCCGATGCGCCGACAAATCCCGATAGGAGCTACACATATCTCGTTCTCATGGCACACCGGATAGGTCAAGCTACGAGTAAAACCAACCCTCGAGTTGCCCCGAGGTGGCCCCGTAGGCTGCCCGTTTCGGACCAACACTCAGAGGAGCACTGGCCGGGGGGGGGGGGGTTTAAAATAAAGATGACCCTCGGGCTCGCGAAAACCCAAGGGAAGGTTATAGGTTGTTAGTGCAAATGGTAAAACCAAGGTTGGGCCTTGCTGGAGGAGTTTTATTCAAGGCGAACTGTCAAGGGGTTCCCATTATGACCCAACCGCGTAAGGAACGCAAAATCCGGGAACATAACACCGACATGACAGAAACTAGGGCGGCAAGAGTGGAACAAAACACCAGGCATAAGGCCGAGCCTTCCACCCTTTACCAAGTATATAGATGCATTAATTAAATAAGAGGTATTGTGATATCCCAACAAAATAACCATGTTCCAACATGGAACAAACTCCAATCTTCACCTGCAACTAACAACGCTATCAGAGGGGCTGAGCAAAGCGGTAACATAGCCAAACAACGGTTTGCTAGGACAAGGTGGGTTAGAGGCTTGGTTCAACAATATGGGAGGCATGATAAGCAAGTGGTAGGTATCGCAACATAGGCATAGCAAAAGAGCGAGCAACTAGCAAGCACAGATAGAAGTGATTTTGAGGATATGGTCATCTTGCCTGAGATCCCGCAAGGAAGAAGAACGAGTCCATGAAGAAGACAAACGGACATGGACGAACGGATCCTCACAAACACGAGGTTATCGGAACCAACCTGAAGAAGCAACACCGGAAAGAAGCAAACAACATAGTAAACAACCAACACATCAACATGGCATGATGCACAATCGAGTATGATGCATGTCCAGTTTAAAGAGGGCATGGCATGGCAAAGTGCACAAGCAATCCTACAAATTAAGTGGAGCTCATTATGCAACGGAGTTACATATTGAAGAAAACACCACATGACATATTTAGTTCTCTCTTGTTTATGTACCCAACAAGATTAAATGTTGATTAGCATGGCAAGAGGTGAAGCATATGAAAAACTACCTAACTAAGCAAGTTTAAATGAGGCCGGAACAACAAACAACAAGTCAGGAAACTCCTCATATGCATATATTAGGTTTGGTACTGTTCTGCCCTAAAAACAATTTTAGAGTTGTTAAACATGCAAAGTGATGCCACCATGTTAAACTAGGCATTTTTCTACCCCATTTACATATAAAGATTATTTAAATCCGAGCTACGGTTAATTAGTTATGAATTAAATCTTTTTAGCAAGTAATTTAAACAAATTTAAACAAACATCATTTTAAACATTTTGAACATGGGTGGAAAAGACATATTATGAGACTACACAAAATTCTAAGCAACTTTCATATATAAATCATTTTAATCCGATGCATAGATGATGAGTTATTATATGCATGAAACAGGAGGGTTTTTTCTGTAAATCTGCGTTCTCTGGAAAATTAGCTAAAACATTCTGCGGAAAAGAAAAGAAAAACACCTCTCAACCCGAAACTGCAGACTGGCCCAACAAGAGAAATAAAAACAAAAGAGGGGCGTTGTGGGTGGCCTCACCCATGGGCTTCGGCCCGTTTGCGGAGAGGCTCGTGGATCTGGCGGCCCATGGCGATGGCGACGTAGAGGCGGGCGCTGGGCCTTGCAGGAGGATGCAGCGGTTGTTGGGGCGGCCTGGTTCGATGCAGAGAAGGCGGTCAACGCTCGGGACGAGCGAGTCACTGCTGCTCGTTTCTGAAGAACGGCAGCGATAGGTAAAACAGCGACGATGCAGGGACTTGGCGGCGCCAGCGGCAGGGAAGCATGGACCCAGCCGGATCCAGGCGATGCAGAGGGTTGGGGAGGAGCGTCGACAGCTCGGCGTCCTCCAGGCGCGGGCAAGGAGGAGCTCCGGCGGCGCGCATCGCAGGAGGGGCTCGGGCCTCAGGTGCGGGAGGTGCAAACAGGATGCAGGGGAGGCTCGGGCAGGGACGGGTCAACGCAGGCAGCTCCGGCCGGGATCCTCCGGATCGAACATAGCAGAAGATGGAGGGCCCTGGGGCAGCTCGATTTGGTCAGCAGCGGGGACCGGTCAGGGGAGCTGGTGTCTCGTGGTAGCGATGAGTGGCGGAGGAAATCCATGGTGCTCGACGCAAGAAGCAGCTTCAGACGCGGAGCTCACCGGATCCGATAGCGGTGAAGGTCGTCGAGGCAGGGAACGGAGCAGATGCGGAGGGAACGGAGCTCCGGCGGCTTGGCCACTCCAAGTGAGGCTCAAGGAGCTCGGGCGCTTTTCATCCATGGCGCTGCTCCTATGGCACAAGAGAGGGAGGGAGAGGTTAGAGAAGGGAGAGACGAGAAGAAGAGGAGGACATGAAGAAAGAGCGGGTGGTCTGGCCTGGTGGATGAGGGCGATGCCCTGGTGGATGAGGTCGCCGGCGGCGATGGGGCTGACGAGGTCGAAGTCGCCGGCTAGTAGGGTCACCGGGCGGCGCGCTGACGAGGGCTCGTGCTCCCTGAACTCAGGCGAGGAAGCTCGGGCACGTTGGCGCTGGTTGGAGGGAGTGGTTGGAGCCATCGGTGCTTGGGGACAATTCCCTCGATCTGGATCGAGCGAGGCTGTGGGGGATTGGGTTGGCATGGAAATCAAGATAGGATTTGATTTGGGTGGGTGCGGTTGGACTGGTGGAAGAAACGAGGGAGGGAGAAGGTGGCTGCGGGTTGGATCCCGATGAAGAGAGTGGCAGCGGCGGGTGAGGGGATTCGGTGGATGGGACAGGATAGGCTAGGGTTTGACTGATATTTATATCAGATAGTTTAGGTTAGGGGCTAACTCATCCCTCTGATCGAAATCGGGCGGTCGAGAAAAATAGGCTAGGGAGTCTAAATAACAAAACGGAGATGTTTTGTAGATGTTTGGGGATGATCCGGACCCAACGGTGACGACTGCCCGGGTCGGGTCCGGGGAAGTTTCGGACACGCACGTGAGGGATTCGATGCACTGTGCAGAGAGGGTTTTGGGGTCTGGCGGTTGTCAGCGGACTGTGCAGAAGCTTTGGGCTGAGAGAAGAGAAGAGAGAGAGACCCAGCGACAGTTTCCTGAGACCGAAAACGTCCGACGTTAGACCGGCTATAATCTCGCTATAGTTAAACGTTGGGGCGTCAAATGAACTCCGAATGCGATGAAACTTGACAGACGGTCTATCTACACTATAATAAGACCACACGCCAACTTTCATACCAGTCTGGGAACATTTTCCGGCCACTTATAAAATAATATTTCGGACACGCCGCGGGCGCGTGCGAGTGTGGTTGGGCTCAGAACGGACAACGGACGGAACTGGGGGAACCCGGATTGATGCAAGTTTTGAAAACATGATGATGCAATGCACATGATGACATGACAAGATGCAACATGCAAGCAAATGACAAGGTAACAACAGCGAATAACTGGACGACACCTGGCGCAACGGACTAGGGGCGTCACAACACTCCACCACTACGAGAGGATCTCGTCCTGAGATCTAGAATGGCACCGGAGGGAAAACGGAAGAGAAAAAGAAGAGGTAAAACTAAGTTGCTTCTTTTGACCAATGAGTGAGACCAAAGAACCTTGAAAGGTTGAACAAATTGAAAGAAAGTATACAACGAAGATGAACGAAGTTGAAGACACTCCGTTAGAAAAAAGGAACAACGAACATCACTAGAACTTTGTAGGTTGAAAGACATAAGAAAAAAGGTTGTAATGAACAAGAAGTACATGCAAGCACTCCGGTAGAAAAAAAGAAACAAGGAACGATAAGGATCAATTACGACAACACTCCGATTAAAACAAGATAGAGAAGGAATAAGAATGATGTAATTTGGGCAGCACTCCGACTATAAATGGAAGGAATTGGACATGATCTTGACAAAACAAGATGATGGGTCGAAGAGAGCAGCATCGCAATGCCTTCGGAACAAAAGAAAGAATGCAATGAAAAGAACGGAGAAGAAAACAACATGTTCTACCTCCAAAGAATTTGAGAGAGCATCCTTGAAAGAAGGATTTAATGGAGTTGTTGGGAAATCAACAACGAAAAGAACAGGCTTGTTGAGGGCTTATGGAAAACATCTCAAGAACTTGAGGTGAAAACCTGCCATAAATGGAAACAAGATTTGATTGATATGAACAAGGAGACAAGAAACTAATTTCACCGGGAGGATAAATGAAGAACTTGGATCATATATTATCACCATTAATAGCATTAATCCTTAGGGAAAGCTTTAGGTGAAATATAACCCCAGATAACTCCAATGACGAGATTGATGGATTTAAAATACCTCATTCTTAATAACATGTGAATCATGAAACATTAACTCAAATTATCAAGAATGACATAATACCACCTCCAATGATACGGTAGAAAGAAATTGCACTCCGGATTGCAAGATGAAGAATACATGAGCTCCTCTGGAAAGAATCTCAATGAATACTTCGAGAAGGAATTAAATCCTTTATGAACCATCATGTAAAACATCCATGAAGAACTCCGGTAACAAAAAGGATGATGAAGACGGAAGGAAAAACAAGTTGAGAACAGAAGGTGAAGCCTTGAAATGACTTAGATGAATCTTCACGACGATATAATGCGGAAAAGCTTGGAACTCCGGAAAGAAAGATAAAGCATCTTGAACCGAGAGTGTGATAAGATGAACCTCCGGAATAAGGAATTGAATTCACTCGATGAAACAAGAATAAGAATTACATTATGCTTATCCTTCACCAATTAAATTGATGACAAACAATGGATTGAATACAACTTATTCTTGTAGAAAGGATTAAGATAGATATAGCGCAAAACTTGAGAAGGTCTTCAACGAACCACTGGTAGGGTTGAAACAACGAATAAATTGATATGATAAGAAAGAAGAAGAAATCTTGAACGAACCACCGTATGCATTAGAAATGAACGAATAAAAGATAATGAATCACCGGGAAGAATTTGCAAATGAACGAAGATGCTCGAGAGAATCTAGATACATGAGAACGAAGGGATGACGAACTGATTAGAGATCACTTGAACGAAGCACCGGTAAGATTTGGAGAACGAGAGCTGAAAGCTGAGAATGAATAAATCTGAGATGATGGACTCCGAATGATCAAACTGAAAATACTCCTGAATTTCTCCGGATAGGTGAAAAGAAATCTCACAACCGAAGAGAATTATGAGAGGATGGCAACAAGCTAGAATCACGAATCTTGAAGAGAATGGAACAAGATTGAGAGAAAATCTCTTCTTCGGTCTTCAAATGATGAGAAAGACGACGAGAAACACCAACAATAATTGTAGAGGCACTCCGGAATGAAAAATGGAAAAGTTGAGCCAACGAAGAAAAGAAATTGAGAGATCTTGGAAAAACACATATGACTGATGATGAATCATTCTTACGTCAAACTTTAAAAAGAATTTAGGATAGCTCCGGAAAAATAGAAGAGTCAGGTAAGATCCTGGAAAAAGACCTATGGGTTAGGGCCTACTCAAAAGAAACACCGTTGAACGATTATTTGAAAAGAGAGATTGCACTGGTTGAATTAAATGGCTTGAATGAGATAACATCCTCGCAAAAGCTTGAACGGATTGAGAATGGAAACGAATCTTTTGAGATATCTTGAGCACTCCGGAACAAATGAATATCAAGCGGGGAATGATTATGAGGTGCACCGGCATAAAAAAAGCATTTGAAATACGGAAAAGAATATGATCAACACTGAAATCTTGACTTGAATCCACCGGAGAAGAAAAAAATGAAAAAAAATGATGAACTTGAGGCTCCGTAAGAATCTTCATGAGAAATCATCGGATAAGACATTGACGAAAAAGGGAATGGAGAGGCTTCCCATCAATAGAAGGATACTTGAATAAGAAATCTGAGTCCCTGAAGAAAAGGGGTGGGTGGGCGGGAAAAACAAAAGCAACTTGGAGATGGATGAAAACAACACCGTTGAGAAGGACTAGTAATAGATCTTGTGACTGTTGAAGTGATCAGATGCACTTGAAGAGAAACACGCCGGTTGAAAAGGATTGTCATGACAATCTCAATGATCAAGACGGATTAGTATTCCCATAGAAATATGAGAACACCGTTTAGAGAAGGTATGGAATCAACATTTGACTTTGAAGCAACTCGAATACCACACTCAAAACAAAAACAAAGGATTGGCTTGCAGAATAAGCCGGAACAAACATATGATAGAGATTTCGTCCGAAGTTTTCGTGGTGGGGCCTACACGGGCTCGATCGTACAGCACCATCATGTACAAGGCAGTGCACATGACATACGAAGCGTCCCCGAGTCGGCATAGCCAAGGACTCTTTAAGACACAACGAGACCACTGTAAAACCAACCGTGGATAGGCGGACCACTAGACATCGAACCCCAATTTCATATCATACATCTGTCGGAAAGATATCCTAAGAGCTACTTGAATTCCCACTTATAAACTCCCAAAATTTTCCAGTTATGCAATCAGGTGTTGGGGATACAGGGGAAGCATAATATCTCACCCAAAACTAACAAATCCTACATCCAGCTGTATCCATCCTTCAACACATAACCAAGAAACCTTCGGAAATCGTTTACCTCAACCTTCGAAAAGCATCCGTTATACGAGTTATGGCAATACTCTCGAACTCCCACCCCAGTACTGGGTGGCGTCGAGGTTATCTCACCAACAACTGCATAAAAGAGATTTTCGATGTCGGCGAAAACTAAACTCAGGTATTCCAGAACTGCAACGATAAAATTGTGATGACAACACCTCGGAGCTCAACTCCCTGGGACACTGCCACAACCCCTAAATGTCAGGAGGCACCAAGAACAATGTTCTCGTCACAAAACCATCGGAACGATTCTAAGATACCCGCGTGATCCTAAATTTTTTTAGTGAAATTTGAGAAGAGAAGAGTCAAAACTCTACGTCAGGAGGCCTCACCAGAGCGACGAGTGGACTGAGGAGTAAAAAGAATTCCTAACTCTCCGATATATATAATCCTAAATGACTCAAAACATTTTTCTAGACTCAACAACGCCAGCTATTCGATCAAGCAGGGGGGCTCCTAAGGTCGGGGAAGGCTCTGATACCAACTTGTAATGCCCTTGATGCGGCTATATCTCCCACGTGTCAAAGCACGACTTAGAGGCATAACCGCATTGAAAGCAATGTCGCAAGTGGGGTAATCTTCACACAACCCATGTAATACATAAGGGGAAGAGATACATAGTTGGCTTACAATCGCCACTTCACACAATACATAAATAAAGCATTACATCATCCAAATACAATCAGGGTCTGACTACGGAGCCAAGATAAAAGAAGACTACCCCAAAAGCTACACAGATCCCGGTCAACCCCCACTGGGCTCCACTACTGATCAACTAGAACGAAACAACACAAAGGACAAGATCTTTATCGAGCTCCTCCAAAGTTTGGTTGCGTCACCGGCTTGGTAACATCGGCACCTGCAAACTGGTTTTGAAAGTATCTGTGAGTCACAGGGACTCAGCAATCTCACACCCTCGCGATCAAGACTATTTAAGCTTATAGGTAAGGCAAAGGTATGATGTGGAGCTGCAGCAAGCGACTAGCATATATGGTGGCTAACTTACGCAAAAGAGAGCGAGAAGAGAAGGCAAAAGCACGGTCGAGAAACTATGATCAAGAAGTGATCCTAGAACAACCTACGTCAAGCATAACTCCAACACCGTGTTCACTTCCCGGACTCCGCCGGAAAGAGACCATCACGGTTACACACGCGGTTGATGCATTTTAATTAAGTTAAACTTTAGGTTTTCTACAACCGGACATTAACAAATTCCCATCTGCCCATAACCGCGGGCACGGCTTTCGAAAGTTCAAATCCCTGCAGGGGTGTCCCAACTTAGCCCATCACAAGCTCTCACGGTCAACGAAGGATATTCCTTCTAGCGGGAAGACCCGATCAGACTCGGAATCCCGGTTACAAGACATTTCGACAATGGTAAAACAAGACCAGCAAAGCCGCCCGATGCACCGACAATCCCGATAGGAGCTGCACATATCTCGTTCTCAGGGCAACACCGGATAGGTCAAGCTACGAGTAAAACCAACCCTTGAGTTGCCCCGAGGTGGCCCCGCAGGCTGCCCGGTCTGGACCAACACTTAGACTGGCAGGGGGGGGGGGGGTTAAAATAAAGATGACCCTCGGGCTTGCGAAAACCCAAGGGAAGTTATAGGTTGTTAGTGCAAATGGTAAAACCAAGGTTGGGCCTTGCTGGAGGAGTTTTATTCAAGGCAAACTGTCAAGGGGTTCCCATTATGACCCAACCGCGTAAGGAACGCAAAATCCGGGAACATAACACCGATATGACGGAAACTAGGGCGGCAAGAGTGGAACAAAACACCAGGCATAAGGCCGAGCCTTCCACCCTTTACCAAGTATATAGATACATTAATTAAATAGGAGGTATTGTGATATCCCAACAAAATAACCATGTTCCAACATGGAACAAACTCCAATATTCACCTGCAACTAACAATGCTATAAGAGGGGCTGAGCAAATCGGTAACATAGCCAAACAACGGTTTGCTAGGACAAGGTGGGTTAGAGGCTTGGTTCAACAATATGGGAGGCATGATAAGCAAGTGGTAGGTATCGCAGCATAGGCATAGCAAAAGAGCGAGCAAGTAGCAAGCAAACATAGAAGTGATTTCGAGGGTATGGTCATCTTGCCTGAGATCCCGCAAGGAAGAAGAACGAGTCCATGAAGAAGACAAACGGACATGGACGAACGGATCCTCACAAACACGACGTTATCGGAACCAACCTGAAGAAGCAACACCGGAAAGAAGCAAACAACATAGTAAACAACCAACACATCAACATGGCATGATGCACAATCGAGTATGATGCATGTCCGGTTTAAAGAGGGCATGGCATGGCAAAGTGCACAAGCAATCCTACAAATTAAGTGGAGCTCATTATGCAATGGAGTTACATATTGAAGAAAACACCACATGACTTATTTAGTTCTCTCTCGTTTATGTACCCAACAAGATTAAATGTTGACTAGCATGGCAAGAGGTGAAGCATATGAAAAACTACCTAACTAGGCAAGTTTAAATGAGGCCGGAACAACAAACAACAAGTCAGGAAACTCCTCATATGCATATATTAGGTTTGGTACTGTTCTGCCCTAAACACAATTTTAGAGTTGTTAAACATGCAAAGTGATGCCACCATGTTAAACTAGGCATTTTTCTACCCCATTTACATATAAAGATTATTTAAATCTGAGCTACGGTTAATTAGTTATGAATTAAATCATTTTAGCAAGTAATTTAAACAAATTTCAACAAACAGCATTTTAAACATTTTGAACATGGGTGGAAAACACATATTATGAGACTACACAAAATTCTAAGCAACTTTCATATATAAATCATTTTAGTCCAATGCATAGATGATGAGTTATTATATGCATGAAACAGGAGGGTTTTTTTTGTAAATCTGCGTTCTCTGGAAAATTAGCTAAAACATTCTGCGGAAAAGAAAAGAAAAACACCTCTCAGCCCGAAACCGCAGGCTGGCCCAACAAGAGAAATAAAAACAAAAGAGGGGCGTTGTGGGTGGCCTCACCCATGGGCTTCGGCCCGTTTGCGGAGAGGCTCGTGGATCTGGCGGCCCATGGCGATGGCGACGTAGAGGCGGGCGCTGGGCCTTGCAGGAGGATGCAGCGGTCATTGGGGCGGCCCGGTTCGATGCAGAGAAGGCGGTCAACGCTCGGGATGAGCGAGTCACTGCTGCTCGTTTCTGAAGAACGGCAACGATAGGTAAAATAGCAGCGATGCAGGGACTTGGCGGCGCCGGTGGCAGGGAAGCATGGACCCAGCCGGATCCAGGCGATGTAGAGGGTTGGGGAGGAGCGTCGATAGCTCGGCATCCTCCAGGCGCTGGCAAGGAGGAGCTCCGGTGACGGGCATCGCAGGAGGGGCTCGGGCCTCAGGTGCGGGAGGCGCAAAAAGGATGCAGGGGAGGCTCGGGCAGGGACGGGTCAATGCAGGCAGCTCCGACCGGGATCCTTCGGATCGAACGTAGCAGAAAATGGAGGGCCCTTGGGCAGCTCGATTTGGTCAGCAGCGGGGACCGGTCAGGGGAGCTGGTGTCCCGTGGCAGCGATGAGTGGCGGAGGAAATCCATGGTGCTCGACGCAAGAAGCAGCTTCAGATGCGGAGCTCGCCGGATCCGATAGCGGTGAAGGTCGTCGAGGCAGGGAACGGAGCAGATGCGGAGGGAACGGAGCTCCAGCAGCTTGGCTGCTCAGAGCGAGGCTCAAGGAGCTTGGGCACTTGTCATCCATGGCGCTGCTCCTATGGCACAAGAGAGGGAGGGAGAGGTTAGAGAAGGGAGAGACGAGAAGAAGAGGAGGACAGGCAGAAAGAGCGGGTGGTCTGGCCTGGTGGATGAGGGCAATGCCCTGGTGGATGAGGTCGCCAGCGGCGACGGGGCTGACGAGGTCGAAGTCGCCGGCTAGTAGGGTCGCCGGGCGACGCGCTGACGAGGGCTCGTGCTCCCTGAACTCAGGCGAGGAAGCTCGGGCACGTTGGCGCTAGTTGGAGGGAGTGGTTGGAGCCATCGGTGCTTGGGGACAATTGCCTCGATTTGGATCGAGCGAGGCTGTGGGTGATTGGGTTGGCACGGAAATCAAGACAGGATTTGATTTGGGTGGGTGCGGTTGGACTGGTGGAAGAAACGAGGGAGGGAGAAGGTGGCTGCGGGTTGGATCCCGATGAAGAGAGTGGCGGCGGCGGGTGAGGGGATTCGGTGGATGGGACAGGATAGGCTAGGGTTTGACTGATATTTATATCAGATAGTTTAGGTTAGGGGCTAACTCATCCCTCTGATCGAAATCAGGCGGTCGAGAAAAATAGGCTAGGGAGTCCAAATAACAAAACGGAGATGTTTTGTAGATGTTTGGGGATGATCCGGACCCAACGGTGACGACTGCCCGGGTCGGGTCCGGGGAAGTTTTGGACGCGCACGTGAGGGATTCGATGCACTGTGTAGAGAGGGTTTTGGGGTCTTGCGGTTGTCAGCGGACTGTGCAGAAGCTTTGGGCTGAGAGAAGAGAAGAGAGAGAGACCCGGCGATAGTTTCCGGAGACCGAAAACGTCCGACATTAGATCGACATTATTGCCGCTATAGTTAAACGTTGGGGCGTCAAACGAACTCCGAATGCGATGAAACTTGACAGGCGGTCTATCTACACTATAATAAGACCACACGCCAACTTTCATCCCATTCCGAGAACATTTTACGTCCACTTATAAAATAATATTTCGGACACGCCACGGGCGTGTGCGAGTGTGGTTGGGCTTAGAACGGACAACGGACGGAACTGGGGGAACCCGGACTGATGCAAGTTTTGAAAACATGATGATGCATTGCACATGATGACATGACAAGACGCAACACGCAAGCAAATGACAAGGCAACAACAGCGAATAACTGGATGACACCTGGCGCAACGAACTCGGGGCGTCACAGTATGCCTATCATGAACACATGGCACTTGCTTCAAGGCAATTTTGGAGCAAGAAAAACTCAAGGACAAACTTCAACAAGAACATCTCAAGTGGCATGAAGAGCAAGCAACGTGTGAGGACTTGCTATAATTGTGGCAATGTGAGCCATTTTGTTGCGGAGTGCCCGTATGAGAAGAGGGAAGACAATGGTGGCAAGCTCATCCGAAAGGACAAAGCCAAGTCTTTCCCAAACAAGAGCAACTTCACCAAGAAGACCCCGCACAAGGCGTTGGTGGTTCAAGAAGAGTACCATGAGGATGATGATGATGAAGATGGTGAGTTGGTTGCCATGGACTCCGTTGCCATTGCAACAACTCCACGAGTGTCTCTCTTCGACTCACCCAATGAGAACATCACCGCCGAGTGCCTCATGGCTAAAGCCACCAACAAGGTAACCCCCAACATCAAAACTACCATCATTAATAATCCTTCCTTGGCGGATTGCATTGATGAATATGAGGGATCTAGTGTGAGGGAAAATGAGTTTGAGTCCTTTATGGGTAAACTCAAGGGTAAATCCAAGAAGCATTTCGTTGCTCTCTTGGAACAACTTGGTGAAGCCAATGACATGATCGAGGCTCACGAAGATACAATCTCCAAAATGGAGGGGCATAGTCGTGACTATGCCGATGAGATTTCGAATCTTTCCAATGCTCTTGAGGAAGAGCGTGGTCTTCGTTTGGCTCTTGAGGAGTCACACAACATTGATCACGCTAAGTTAAAGAAAGATTTTGATCATGCTCTTGTTGTTTCTCGTGTGCTAAACTCCGAGAAGGTCAAGCTTGGGGTTGATCTTGCTAGACTCAAAGAGGAGTTTGACCTACTTGACAAGGCTCACAAGGCCTTGAAGGGTGATCATGCTAGCCTCAAAGAGTCTCATGATCAACTTCAAGAACCACTTTTCCTCGTATGATGTTAATTGATAATGCAAATGCTACTAACCCATGTTGTCAGCATGTGCATCTTGTTGAGGAGAACGCTAAGTTAAAGGAGCAACTTGAGAAAGGTCTTGTGTCTAGCATACAAGGCGAGAAGAACCTCAACGACCTTTTGACCAACCAAAAGGGAGTTGTGGCCAAGGAAGGGATAGGGTACATGCCCAAGTCCAAGAACAAGAAGAAGAATGACAAGGCCAAACGACCTCCTCCTCTCAAGCAAACCTTTGTGAAGGAGGGAGAGGGTGCTACTAAGGATAAGGAGAAGAACACCGTGAGGGGTAGTGATGCCAAGAAGGGCAACACTTCCCTTCCCAACAAAGCTGGTGACTTTAACCCTTCTTATGTGTTGTGTCGTGCTAGTGATGGGCATGTTTATGCCAAATTTGTTGGGTCTCCTTATGAGTACATTGAATGGTCTATTTGGGTTCCTAAGACCCTTGTTACTAACATCAAAGGACCCATTACAAAATGGGTACCTAAAACCAAGCATTGATCTCTTGTAGGTGTTTGCTTCCGGTGGGGGATCATGGTTGCTCGATAGTGGAGCCACTAATCATATGACCGGAAGAAAGGACTTGGTGGTGGACGTGCAAAATATTCCATCCATGCCCAAAAACGTCGAGTGGGGTGACGCCTCATCCTCTAAGGTATTGGGACTCGGCAAGGTTGTCATTTCTCATGATCTTACGATCGAGAAGGTCATGCTTGTTGAGTCCCTTGCATACAATTTACTTTCCGTTTGTCAACTAGCACTCATGGGTTTTGCCACCTTCTTTGATGCTGATACCATGGCCCTATTGTGGAGCAAGACTCTTAAAGTAGCCTTTGTTGGGCATGTCGAAAATGGTCTCTATGTGATTAACTTTTCGGAGTGACTCACTAAGACCGCGACATGCCTAATGGCTAAAGTTGACGTGGGATGGCTTTGGCATCGCCGTCTAGCCCATGTCAATATGAGATATTTGCAAAGTCTTATCAAGGGGGACCATGTCCGTGGACTAATAAATGTTAGTTTTGCCAAAGATCGTGCTTGTAGTGCTTGTATCGAAGGAAAGCTACATGAAAAGGCTCACCCTCCCACAACTATCATTTTCTCAAAGAGGCCTTTGGAGCTCCTTCACATGGATCTCTTTGGGCCTCCATCTTTTGATAGTCTTGGGGGTAGGAAGTATTTCTTGGTGATTGTGGATGATTATTCAAGATACACTTGGGTATATTTCTTCAAGAGGAAGAGTGAGACCCAAAAAACCGTCATTGACTTTGCAAATGAGGCTCAATGTCAACAAAATGCAAAGATCTTGACAATAAGAAGTGACAACGGCACCGAGTTCAAGAACTACACGTTGGATGAGTTTCTTAGTGATGAGGGGATCAAGCATCAATATTCCGCACCATACACCCCTCAACAAAATGGTGTAGCGGAGAGGACGAACCGGACGTTGATGGATGCGGCAAGGACCATGATGGCGGAGTTCAAGTCTCCATACAACTTTTGGGCCAAAGCCATCAACACCGCGTGTCATGCATCAAATCGGCTCTACCTCCGCAAAGGCTTGAACAAGACTCCATATGAGATACTCACCGGGAACAAGCCCAACCTCAAGTACTTCCGGGTGTTTGGGTGTAAGTGTTTCATTCTCAAGAAAGGTGTTCTTTTGTCTAAATTTGAGGCTAGAGCTCATGAGGGCATATTTGTTGGTTATGCTACAAACTCCCATGCTTACCGTGCCCTCAATAAGTCCATCAGACTTATTGAGGAGACATGTAACGTGGAGTTTGATGAGAATAACGGCTCCCAAGTGGAGCAAAGTGGCACTTGTGATGTAGGTGATGAAATTCCTCCCTAAGCCATAAGAAGAATGGGTGTTGGTTTTACCCTACCCATTGAGGAACCCCTTGTGGCCGAAGGAGAAGGACAATGCTCCACTCTTGTGGAGCCATCACCAACCCAAGGCCCACACGCTTCTAAAGAACAAAGTGAAGGCCCTCAACCTCAAGAACATGACCAAGGGCAAGGTCAATCCCAATATGGTGTTGTAACATCAAGTGATGCCCAAGGTCATGTTCTCTCCTCCGAGCAAGTTCAAGATCAAGAGCTTCTTCAAGATCAAGAACAAGCTCAAGACGGCGCTCAAGATGATCAAGTGACCACTCCTCGTCTCACCCCCGAGGAGGAATTGGAGCGTCGTGCCGCCAAGATTGTTTCCAAGCTCTCCACCAAGGATCATCTCATGAAAAATGTGCTTGGAAGCTTAAGAAAGGGAGTAAGCACTCGTAGACAATTAGCAAACTATTGTGAACATCACGCGTTTGTCTCTTGTGTTGAACCCCAAAAGGTCTATGAGGCGCTCGAAGATCAGGATTGGCTCAATGCCATGCATGAAGAACTCAACAACCTCGAGCACAACAAGGTGTGGAGATTGGTGCCAAGGCCAATGGGGAACCACAATGTCATTGGAACCAAGTGGATATTCAAGAACAAGCAAGATGCTCATGGGATTATCATTCGCAACAAGGCTCGGTTGGTAGCACAAGGCTACTCCCAAGTCGAGGGTATTGACTACGGTGAAACCTTTGCCCCCGTTGCTCGTCTTGAATCCATTCGCATGTTGATTGCATATGCTTCTCATCATAACTTTAAGTTACAACAAATGGATGTGAAGAGTGCTTTTCTTAATGGTCCCATTAATGAGTTGGTTTATGTCAAGCAACCCCCCGGGTTCGAGGGTCCCTACTTTCCCGATCATGTGTATGAACTTGATAAGGCACTCTATGGCCTTAAACAAGCCCCATGTGCGTGGTATGACCGCCTTAACGAGTTGTTACAAGACCATGGTTTTGAAGTTGGGCTAATCGACCCCACTCTTTTTACTAAGAAGGTCAAAGGGGAGTTGTTTGTGTGCCAATTATATGTTGATGATATTATCTTTGGTTCCCCTAACAAAGCTTTCAATGAGGAATTTGCCCCTCTCATGACCTCAAAGTTCGAGATGTCTTCCATGGGAGAGTTGAAGTTCTTTATCGGGTTCGAAGTGAAGCAAAGAAGAGAAGGAACCTTCATCAACCAAGCCAAATACACACAAGATATGCTCAAGAGATTCAAGCTAAGTGATGTCAAGCCGGCATCCACTCCTATGCCCGTCAAATGCCAACTTGACATAGATCCCAATGGTAAAGCGGTCGATCAAAAGGTATATCGCTCCATGATTGGCTCTCTGCTTTACCTTTGTGCATCTAGACTGGATATCATGTTGAGTGTGGGAATTTGTGCACGGTTTCAAGCCGCACCTAAGGAAAGTCACTTCGTGGCGGTCAAGCGAATCTTTTGATATTTGGCTCATACCCCAAACTTTGGCCTATGGTACCCAAGAGGAGCAAACTTCAAGCTTGTAGGTTATTCAGACTCGGATTGGGCGGGAGAAAAGTGGATAGGAAGTCCACTTTCGGAGGGTGCCAATTTCTCGGTTGCTCTTTGGTGAGTTGGTCTTCCAAGAAGCAAAGTTGTGTGTCTCTCTCATCCACTGAAGCGGAGTATGTGGCGGCCGGTAGTTGTTGTGCACAACTCTTATGGATGAGGCAAACTTTAAAGGATTACGGTGTCATTTGTGACAAAGTGCCTCTTTAGATTTCTTTCAACCCGGTGCAACACTTCAAGAAGAAGCATATTGAGATCCGGTATCACTTCATTCGGGATCATATTAGGCGAGGAGAGATCGAGCTCAACTATGTCAACACTCTTGATAACCTTGCAGACATCTTCACGAAACCCTTGGATGAAGCAAGATTTCGCGAGTTAAGGCATGAGCTAAATATAATTGATTCGAGCAATGTTGCTTGAACCTGTGCACACCCCACCATACTCAACTTGTTATCTTGGTTAGATGTAGGCATGGACACAGGGGGAGTGTTGTTCTCTCAATGAACTCTCCCTCCCCCCATTATGCATAAATTGATCAACTCTTTCACATTAGCCATTGTTGATCCGGTATCGTATCACCATCACTTTTATCTTTACCATTTTTCTTAGTCCGATCCTTATGATAATATCTTGATCTAGTAGAATAAATTTTTAGTATGATCTAGTTGTGAGTTTTGCTTTATGATCCTTCTATGTAATCGAGTCCGTGAGCTATATATAATAAAGATTAGTGTTGAGTCAAGGGCTTGATTACCTTGCTATGATCTTGAGGGAATAAAATAAAAGAGAAGAAATAAAAAGAAATAAAGAGATCATATGGATCTTATGGAGAGTAATGAGCTCACATATAAAAAGTGTGATGAATAGAAGTGTTGAGAGTTGACAAACATAGTTTTGGTCATCGTTGCAATTATTAGGAAGTAATAAAGAAAGAGAAGTCTTCACATATAAATATACTATCTTGGACATCTTTTATGATTGTGAGCACTCATTAAAGTATGATATGCTAAAGAGTTTATGTTGGACAAGGAAGACAACGTAATGGATTATGTTTTCTTACATCTGAGATAAATTATATTGTCATGGATCATCCAACATGATGAGCTTGCCTTTCCCTCTCATGCTAGCCAATTTCTTTGCACCAAGTAGAGATACTACTTGTGCTTCCAAATATCCTTAAACACAGTGTTGCCATGAGAGTCCACCATACCTACCTATGGATTGAGTAAGATCCTTCAAGTAAGTTGTCATCGGTGCATCCGTGCATGGAATAAAAATTGCCTTCTAAATATGTATGACTTCTTAATGTGGAGAAAATAAGCTTTATATGATCTTGTGATATGGAAGAAATAAAAGCGGCGTACTGCATAATAACGGTCCATATCACAAGTGGCAATATAAAGTGACGTTCTTTTGCATTAGGATTTTGTGCATCCAACCACAAAAGTGCCTGACAACCTCTGCTTCCCTCTGTGAAGGGCCTATCTTTTACTTTTATCTTCTACCTTATATAAGAGTCATGGTGATCTTCACCTTTCCTTTTTACATTTTATCTTTTGGCAAGCACAATGTGTTGGAAAGATCCAGATACATATAGCTAATTGGATGTGAGTCTGCATGAGCTATTATTGTTGACATTACCCTTGAGGTAAAACGTTGGGAGGCAAAACTATAAGCCCCTATCTTTCTCTGCGTCCTATTAAAACTCCATACCCATAAATATTGCTCGAGTGAGCAATTGTGAAAGACTAAATGATAGTTGAGTATGTGGACTTGCTAAAAAGCTCTTATATTGACTTTTTCCTATGTTATGATAAATTGTAGTTGCCTCAATGACTGAGATTAGAGTTTGTTAGCTTTAAATGAAGTTTATGATTCATACTTGAAATTGTGATTGAATTGTTACTTTAGCATAAGAGATCATATGACATATATATATGTTGCTGTTCTAAGAATGATCATGATGCCCTCATGTCTGTATTATATTTTTATCGACACCTCTATCTCTAAACATGTGGACATATTTTTCGATTTCGGCTTTCGCTTGAGGACAAGCGAGGTCTAAGCTTGGGGGAGTTGATATGTCCATTTTGCATCATGCTTTTATATCAATATTCATTGCATTATGGCATGTTATTACACATTATGTCACAATACTTATGCCTATTCTCTCTTATTTTACAAGGTTTATATGAAGAGGGAGAATGCCGGCAGCTGGGATTCTGGGCTGGAAAAGGAGCAAATATTAGAGACCTATTCTACACAGCTCCAAAAGTCCTGAAACTTCATGAAAGTCATTTTTGGAATTAATAAAAAATACTGAGCGGAGAAAGTTCCAGAGGGGGTCCACACCCTAGCCACGAGGGTGGGAGCGCGCCCTACCCCCTGGGCGCGCCCCCTGCCTCATGGGCCCCCTGGTGGCCCTCCGATGCCCATCTTATGCTATATGAGGTCTTTCGTCGAGGAAAAAAATCATAAGCATGCTTTTGGGAAGAGACTCCGCCGCCACGAGGCGGAACCTTCGCGGAACCAATCTAGGGCTCCGGCAGAGCTGTTCTGCCAGGGAAACTTCCCTCCGGGAGGGGGAAATCATCACCATCGTCATCACCAACGATCCTCTCATTGGGAGGGGGTCAATCTCCATCAACATCTTCACCAGCACCATCTCATCTCAAACCCTAGTTCATCTCTTGTATCCAATCTTTGTATCCAAACCTTAGATTGGTACATGTTCATCTCTTGTTTTGGATAGAAAGATAGAACACCCGTATGCAAAGTGAGAGCTATGGTCTTCCCCTTAAGTCAAGGGAAAATTCACAGCGCAGGATTTGTGCATCCCTTCAACGCAAACGACTGTTTTGGATGACCCGTGTGCAACCACGTAGAAAGAATTGGGTAAGATTCGCATCTGTCATATTGGGTATGTTGGCATTTGTCAAACTGGAAAGATTGGCATTTGTTGATCTAGTAACATTGCCATTTGTCAACCTTGTAACACTGCGATTTGTCAAAATATGCAGCTAAAAATCACTAGCACTATCTATTTTCTGCAACTAAAATCACTAGCACTATTCATATGGACACCAATACAAAGTGGCATTATACTTTTTTTTGTCAAATTTGAGACCAGTTTTGATGTAACCTTTATCTAATTACAGACGGGAGATTATTAATAATTGGGAACCAATATCCCAAACGGATTATTTATTTGAACGTGAGCGTTAGACCAACAATGGATACATGCCATGCTTCGGTTAAGCAATAAAGCGGCAGCTTTAATCATACAAATAGAAAAACAATATACGTGCCGCCACGCGACCCGTGTACCGTGCGAGCAGGCGTGAGTTGACAGGACGCATATGCAAATGTACCATTCATTACATACAACAAGTCATCAACACCCAACGACAACGAGGATAGATGTTGGATTATAGATTATTTCCAACAAAACATTCTAGTAAATACTAAAAAAATTCTCACACAACAAATAACGAAGCGATGAATTGAACTTCAGCTCAACCAATCCTCGGTGTTGGAAACACTTGCTTTGAACCATAATTGATTCTCTGGGAAGGGCCAGCTATTGTCAATCTCGAGAACAACGCATGACTGATCATCCAGGCTGAAGCGGCCTATATCAGGATGCATATTGTGATAGTCGGGGTAGGGAACCATAGCAATGTCCGAGGTATAGATACAGTTGCTTCTCATAAATGGTAGTAATGTTGTGTCAATAGCAGCTGGATTGCTTTTCACCATCATTAGATAGTTTTGTCCAAGGAAGAGCGAGTTTTCTCCAAGACTATCAATACTGAACCAGGGAGAAGGTGTTGGTAGTAGCACACTAGTATCCATCCCGAATACCCTGCAACGGATGTTGGAATAGGTCCGGAGAGTGCGACCGTGGGAGACAACACCAACTTTGTTAGTAACATCAGTAGTTCCCTGTATACATACAAGAAGAGGTAATCCATCAGAATAAGTTACCATGCGCCACTGAGTATATAGGTCCTGCTCGTCCTCATGCTCGTGATCATCACCATCGGCATCTCCCCCTTGGTTATAAGTTTTTCAAGTATAGGTGGTGGAATGTTCACAGGACCTTGGAAACACAAGAAGGTTAATTAGTAAAGGGAAACTAGCTAACCCGCATGCATGTGGATGAAACAATTATAATTATGGTGGAAAACAAACGTACCAAAACCATAAGGATTCCATGCAAAAACAGTGCCACGAGTGGTGGCAGCAAACACAAGACACTTGTATTGAATTGCATCACAGTACTCATCTGTGTACAAAAATCGATTTTTGAGCAATATCCATCGATGCATGAAAGGAAGGACGGCAACAAGCTTGTTGAAGATAGCGACAACTTCATAGTTCATGTAATCCCAAGAGCGGTTGGGAACTCGACAAATTGCTATATTCCGTAGATGACAGTCACCATGATCGTATTTGAGCGTACATAGATCATTATGTGCTCAACCTCAGGGCAGTCTGTGATTTTTGGAAGTGGAACCCGGTGACGAGTGTACACATTAATAAGTTCCCACTCACAGTTATACCAATATAAACAACCCAATCTCCATTTGTGCCTGCCCAAGCCTTACCCTCAAGCGATGGCATCTTAATATCACACGTATCATTATCAAGCGGCATCAACTCGCACAAGGTGACACTTCCGTCGTCCCCACGCTGGTGACCAGCGTCAAGGCGAAGAAGATAGGGGAGATCAAACCGCTCCTGAACCCTAGGGTTCTTTGCAATGATGTTATTTGTTGAGCCGAGAATGGACTTGAACGAACCTGCCGTGCTAGCCGAGGTGATGATTTCGCACCGATCAATGAGTTCCTCCACCACGTCATCTTTCAAATTAGGGCAAGAATAACGGGGTTGTTTCCGGTCTGTTCCCTCCATGGAGAAGTCGATCGAACAATGGTAGAAGGAGGGGTGAAGGCAAATGGAGGGAGGAAGAGCGTGCGACAGCAGTTCCAAACCTAGAGGGAAAGGCGAAGAGGTAGTGGATGGTTGCCACGCTACACGAAGATGCTAGTGGGGAGCGAATGGTTGCCATAGAGGTCACACACTGACGAAAAGGCCGAGTGAACCGCATGCCGTATATTGCACACACCTTGATCTGGCTGACCGTTTCTTTTGTGTTGCCGAATCACAAACAGTTCATCCGAGTGAACCATATGTTGTATATCACACACACATTCATCTGGCTGCCCTTTCTTTTGTTTCTCCTCATCGCAAACAGTTAATTGAACTGAACCATATGCCCTGCAACGCACACGCAACTAAGATCCAAACCGTGTTTGATGCATCCATCATCGCAAATGTTTTGCACCTTTTTTGATGGGGGTTTTACATCACCGTTTGCGATTAGTGCATTGCACACAGTTTCGTCGAAGGGTCTCTGATCTAGTGCCGCGTTAGCAGCATCCTGCAGTAGTGGAGGTCCTTCATTGAAAAACTTTTATTCAAGTATCCTTTATGCTATCCAGAAATTCTACATCATTTCCAATCAATAATATGCCATCCACATATAATATTATAAATGCTACAGAGCTCCCACTCACTTTCTTGTAAATACAGGCTTCTCCGAAAGACCGTATAAAACCGTATGCTTTGATCACCTCATCAAAGCGTATATTCCAACTCCGAGATGCTTGCACTAGTCCATAGATGGATCGCTGGAGCTTGCACACTTTGTTAGCACCTTTAGGATCGACGAAACCTTCTGGTTGCATCATATACAACTCTTCTTTAAGAAATCCATTAAGGAATGCAGTTTTGACGTCCATTTGCTAGATTTCATCATAAAATGTTGCAATTGCTAACATGATTCGGACAGACTTAAGCATCTCTACGGGTGAGAAAGTCTTATCGTAGTCAACTCCTTGAACTTGTCGAAAACCTTTTGCGACAAGTCAAGCTTTGTAGACAGTAACATTACCATCAGCGACACTCTTCTTCTTGAAGATCCATTTATTCTCTATGGATCGTTGATCATCGGGAAAGTCAACCAAAGTCCACACTTTGTTCTCATACATGGATCCTATCTCAGGTTTCATGGCCTCAAGCCATTTATTGGAATATGGGCTCATCATAGCTTCTTCATAGTTCGTAGGTTCGTCATGGTCTAGTGACATGACTTCCAGAACAGGATTACCGTACCACTCTAGTGCGGAACGTGCTGTGGTTGACCTACGAGGTTCGGTAGTAACTTGATCTGAAGTTTCATGATCATTATCATTAGCTTCCTCTCTAGTTGGTGTAGGCATCACGGGAACAGTTTTCTATGATGAGCTACCTTCCAATTCGAGATAAGGTACAATTACCTCATCAAGTTCTACTTTCCTCCCACTCACTTATTTCGAGAGAAACTCCTTCTCTAGAAAGGATCCATTCTTAGCAACAAATATCTTGCCTTCAGATATGTGGTAGAAGGTGTACCCAACAGTTTCTTTTGGGTGTCCTATGAAGATGCACTTCTCCGATTTGGGTTCGAGCTTATCAGGTGATACGTCCCCAACGTATCTATAATTTTTTATTGTTCCATGCTATTATATTATCTGTTTTGGATGTTTTATATGCATTAATATGCTATTTTATATTATTTTTGGGACTAACCTATTAACCTAGAGCCTAGTGCCAGTTCCTGTTTTTTCCTTGTTTTAGAGTTTCGTAGAAAAGGAATACCAAACGGAGTCCAAACGGAATAAAACTTTCGTGATGATTTTTCTTGGACCAGAAGACATCCAGAGGACTTGGAGTGCAAGTCAGAGAAGCCACGAGGCGGCCATAAGGACGGAGGGCGTGCCCCCACCCTTGTGGGGCCCTCATGATTCCACCGACCTTGTTTTTTCGCCTATATATTCTCATATATCCCAAAACCAACAGAGAGAGCCACAAAAACACTCCCACCACCACAACCTTCTGTACCCGTGAGATCCCATCTAGGGGCCTTTTCTGGCGTCCTGTCGAAGGGGGATTCGATCACGGAGGGCTTCTACGTCAACACCATTGCCTCTCTGATGAAGCATGAGTAGTTTACCTCAGACCTACGGGTCCATAGCTAGTAGCTAGATGGCTTCTTCTCTCTCTTTGATTCTCAATACCATGATCTCCTCGATGTTCTTGGAGATCTATTCGATGTAATACTTTTTTGCGGTGTGTTTGCTGAGATCCAATGAATTGTGGATTATGATTAGCTTATCTATAAATATTATTTGAATCTTGTCTGAACTCTTATATTCATGATTTGATATCTTTGCAAGTCTCTTCGAACTATCGATTTGGTTTGGCCAACTAGATTGGTTTTTCTTGCAATGGGAGAAGTGCTTAGCTTTGGGTTCAATCTTGTGGTGTCCTTTCCCAGTGATAGAAGGGGCAGCAAGGCACGTATTGTATTGTTTCCATCGAGGATAAAAATATGGGGTTTTCATCATATTGCTTGAGTTAATTCCTCTACATCATGTCATCTTGCTGAAAGCGTTACTCCGTTCTTTATGAACTTAATACTCTAGATGCATGCTGGATAGTGGTCGGTGTGTGGAGTAATAGTAGTAGATGCAGGCAGGAGTCGGTCTACTTGACACGTACATGATTCATATATTCATGATCATTGCCTTAGATATCATCATACTATCAATTGCTTGGCAGTAATTTGTTCACCCACCATAATATTTTTTATCTTGAGAGAAGCCTCTAGTGAAACCACTGGCCCCCGGGTCTATTTTCCATCATATATGTTTCCGATCTACAATTTTAGTTTCCGATTTACTTCCTTTGCAATCTTTTACTTTTCGATCTATAAATGAAAATACCAAAAATATTTACTTTACTGTTTATCTATCTCTATCAGATCTCACTTTTGCAAGTAACCATGAAGGGATTGACAACCCCTTTATCGCGTTGGGTGCAAGTTCTTGATTGTTTGTGCAGGGATTCGGTGACTTGTTCGTTGTCTCCTACTGGATTGATACCTTGGTTCTCAAACTGAGGGAAATATTTACTCTACTTTGCTGCATCATCCTTTCCCCTTCAAGGGAAAAACCAACGCAAGCTCAAGAAGTAGCATCAGGCTGAAGCTTTTTCACATAAGCATCGCAACCCCAAACTTTAAGAAACGACAGCTTAGGTTTCCTGCCAAACCATAGTTCATACGGTGTCGTCTCAACGGATTTAGACGGTGCCCTATTTAACGTGAATGCAGCTATCTCTAATGCATAACCCCAAAACAATAGTGGTAAATCGGTAAGAGACATCATAGATCGCACCATATCTATTAAAGTACGATTACGACGTTCGGACACACCATTACGCTGTGGTGTTCTAGGTGGCGCAAGTTGTGAAACTATTCCACATTGTTTTAAATGAAGGCCAAACTTGTAACTCAAATATTCGCCTCTGTGATCAGATCATAGAAACTTTATTTTTCTTGTTATGATGATTCTCCACTTCACTCTGAAATTCTTTGAACTTCTCAAATGTTTCAGACTTGTGTTTCATTAAGTAGATATACCCATATCTTCTTAAATCATCTATGAAGTTCAAAAAATAACGATACCAGCCGCAAGCCTCAACACTCATCGGAACGCATACATCGGTATGTATTATTTCCAATAAGTCAGTGGCTCGCTCCATTGTTCCAGAGAACGGAGTTTTAGTCATCTTGCCCATGAGGCATGGTTCGCAAGCATCAAGTGATTCCAAAAGCCCATCTACATGGAGTTTCTTCATGCGCTTTACACCAATATGACCTAAACAGCAGTGCCAAAAATATGTTGCACTATCATTATCAACTTTGTATCTTTTGGCATCAATATTATGAATATTTGTATCACCACAATCGAGATTCAACAAAAATAGACCACTCTTCAAGGGTGCATGACCATAAAAGATATTACTCATATAAATAGAACAACCATTATTCTCTGATTTAAATGAATAACTGTCTCGCATTAAACAAGATCTAGATATAATGTTCATGCTCCACGCTGGCACCAAATAACAATTATTCAGGTCTAAAACTAATCCCGGAGGTAGATGTAGAGGTAGCGTGCCGACGGCGATTGAAGGAAATATGCCCTAGAGACAATAATAAAGTTGTTATTTGTATTTCCTTATATCATGATAAATGTTTATTATTCACGCTAGAATTGTATTAACCGGAAACCTGGTACATGTGTGAATACATAGACAAATAGAGTGTCCCTAGTATGCCTTTACTTGACTAGCTCGTTAACCAAAGATGGTTAAGTTTCCTGACCATAGACATGTGTTGTCATTTGATGAACGGGATCACATCATTAGAGAATGATGTGATGGACAAGACCCATCCGTTAGCTTAGCATAATGATCGTTTAGTTTTATTTCTATTGCTTTCTTCATGACTTATACATGTTCCTTTAACTATGAGATTATGCAACTCCCAAATACCAGAGGAACACCTTGTGTGCTATCAAACATCACAACATAACTGGGTGCTTATAAAGATGCTCTACAGGTGTCTCTGATGGTGTTTGTTGAGTTGGCATAGATCGAGATTAGGATTTGTCACTCCGAGTATCGGAGAGGTATCTCTAGGCCCTCTTGGTAATGCACATCACTATAAGCCTTGCAAGCAATGTGACTAATGAGTTAGTTACGGGATGATGCATTACGGAACGAGTAAAGAGACTTGCCGGTAACGAGATTGAACTAGGTATGGTGATATCGACGATCGAATCTCGAGCAAGTAACATACCGATGACAAAGGGAACAACGTATGTTGTTATGCGGTTTGACCGGTAAAGATCTTTGTAGAATATGTAGGAGCCAATATGAGCATCCAGGTCCGCTATTGGTTATTGACCGGAGATGTGTCTCGGTCATGTCATGTCTACATAGTTCTCGAACCCGTAGGGTCCGCACGCTTAACGTTCGATGATGATTTATATTATGAGTTATGTGATTTGATGAACGAAGTTTGTTCGGAGTCCCGGATGATATCACGTACATGACGAGGAGTCTCGAAATGGTCAAGACATAAAGATTGATATATTGGACGATATTATTCGGACACCGGATGAGTTCCGAGAGGTACCAGGTAACTATCAGAGTGTCGGAGGGTTATCGGAACCCCCCAGGGGAACTAATGGGCCTTCATGGGCCTTAGTGGGAGAGAGAAGGGCCACAAGGGGCTGGCCTCCCCCCCCTTGGCAGTCCGAATTGGACTAGGGGAAGGGGCGGCACCCACCTTTCCTTTCCTTCGCTTCCCCCTCTCCCTTCCTCCTTCCCCCTTCCACCAAGTGGAATCCTACTAAGACTTCGAGTCCTAGTAGGACTCCTCTCCTTGGCGCGCCCTACAGGGGCCGGCCGGCCTCCCCCTCTCCTCCTTTATATACGGGGGCAGGGGGCACCCTAGAACACACAAGATCAATTGTCTTAGCCGTGTGCGGTGCCCCCCTCCATAGTTACACAACTCGGTCATATCGTCGTAGTGCTTAGGCGAAGCCCTGCGCCGGTAACTTCATCATCACCGTCGCCACGCCATCGTGCTGACGGAACTCTCCCTCGTCCTCAACTAGATCAAGAGCTCGAGGGACGTCATCGAGCTGAACGTGTGCTGAACACGGAGGTGCCGTACGTTGGGTGCTAGGATCGGTTGGATCGCGAAGACGTTCGACTACATCAACCACGTTACTAAACGCTTCTGCTTTCGGTCTACGAGGGTACGTGGACACATTCTCCCCTCTCGTTGCTATACATCTCCTAGATAGATCTTGCGTGATCGTAGGAATTTTTTTGAAATACTGCGTTCCCCAACGGTGGCATCCGAGCCAGGTCTATGCGTAGATGTTATATGCATGAGTAAAACACAAAGAGTTGTGGACAATAATAGTCATACTGCTTACCAGCAACGTCTTACTATGATTCGGCGGTATTGTTGGATGAAGCGGCCCGGACCGACATTACATGACCGCATTCATGAGACTGGTTCTACCGACGTGCTTTTCACACAGGTGGCTGGCGGGTGTTTGTTTCTCCAACTTTAGTTGAATCGAGTTTGACTACGCCCGGTCCTAGTTGAAGTTTAAAACAACACACTTGACGAAAAATGTTGTGGTTTTGATGCGTAGGTAAGAATGGTTCTTGCAAGAATCCCGTAGCAGCCACGTAAAACTTGCAACAACAAAGTAGAGGACGTCTAACTTGTTTTTGCAGGGCATGTTGTGATGTGATATGGTCAAGACGTGATGAGATATAAATTGTTGTATGAGATGATCATGTTTTGTAAAAGTTATCAGCAACTGGAAGGAGCCTTATGGTTGTCGCTTTATTATATGAAATGTAATCGCCATGTAATTGCTTTACTTTATCACTAAGCGGTAGCGATAGTCGTAGAAGCAATAGTTGGTGAGACGATAACAATGCTACGATGGAGATCAAGGTGTCAAGCCGGTGACGATGGTGATCATGACGGTGCTTTGGAGATGGAGATCAAAGGCACAAGATGATGATGGCCATATCATATCACTTATTTTGATTGCATGTGATGTTTATCCTTTATGCATCCTATTTTGCTTAGTACGGCGGTAGCATTATAAGATGATCCCTCACTAAATTTCAAGGTATAAGTGTTCTCCCTGAGTATGCACCGTTGGTACAGTTCGGCGTGCCAAGACACCACGTGATGATCAGGTGTGATAAGCTCTACGTTCACATACAACGGGTGCAAGCCAGTTTTGCATGTGCAGAATACTCGGGTTAAACTTGACGAGCCTAGCATATGCAGATATGGCCTCGGAACACTGAGACCAAAAGGTCGAAGGTGAATCATATAGTAGATATGATCAACATAGTGATGTTCACCATTGAAAACTACTCCATCTCACGTGATGATCGGACATGGTTTAGTTGATATGGATCACGTGATCATTTAGATGACTAGAGGGATGTCTATCTATGTGAGAGTTCTTAAGTAATATGATTAATTGAACTTTCATTTATCACGAACTTAGTACCTGATAGTATTTGCATGTCTATATTGTTGTAGATCAATGGCCCGTGCTACCGTTCCCTTGAATTTTAATGCGTTCCTAGAGAAAGCTAAGTTGAAAGATGATGGTAGCAACTACACGGACTGCGTCGGTAACTTGAGGATTATCCTCATTGTTGCATAGAAGAATTACGTCCTGGAAGCACCGCTAGGTGCAAAACCCGCTGCAGGAGTAACTCCAGATGTTATGAAAGTTTGGCAGAGCAAAGCTGATGACTACTCGATAGTTCAGTGTGCCATGCTTTACAGCTTAGAATCAGGACTTCAAAGACGTTTTGAACGTCATGGAGCATATGAGATGTTCTAGGAGTTGAAGTTAATATTTCAAGCAAATGCCCGAATTGAGAGATATGAAGTCTCCAATAAGTTCTATAGCTGCAAGATGGAGGAGAATAGTTCTATAAATGAACATATATTCAGAATGTCTGGGCACCACAACCACTTGACTCAACTGGGAGTTAATCTTCCTGATGATAGTGTCATTGACAGAGTTCTTCAATCACTGCCACCAAGCTACAAAAGCTTCATGATGAACTATAATATGCAAGCAATGGATAAGACAATTCCCGAGCTCTTCGCGATGCTAAAAGTTGCACAGGTAGTAATCAAGAAGGAGCATCAAGTGTTGATGGTTAACAAGACCACTAGTTTCAAGAAAAAGGGCAAACAAAAGAAGGGGAACTTCAAGAAGAATGGCAAGCAAGTTGCTGCTTAATGACCCACAAGTATAGGGGACCTATCATAGACTTGTAGTCCTTTCGATAAGTAAGAGTGTCGAACCCAACGAGGAGTGGAAGGAAATGACAAGCAGTTTTCAGTAAGGTATTCTCTCCAAGCACTGAAGTTATCGGTAACAAATAGTTTTGTGATAAGGTAACTCGTAACGGGTAACAAGTAACAAAAGTAAACAAGGTGCAGCAAGGTGGCCCAATCCTTTTTGTAGCAAAGGACAAGCCTGGAAAAACTCTTATATAAAGGAAAGCGCTCCCGAGGACACATTTAAATTATCATCATGCTAGTTTTCATGCTCATATGATTCACGTTTGTTACTTTGATAATTTGATATGTGGGTGGATCGGTGCTTGGGTATTGCCCTTCCTTGGACAAGAATCCCACTTATGATTAACCCCCTCGCAAGCATCCGTAACTACGAAATAAGAATTAAGCTAAACCTAACCATAACATGAAACATATGGATCCAAATCAGCCCCTTACGAAGCAACGCATAAACTAGGGTTTCTTATGCTAAAGTAACAATCCATTCACAATGTAAAGTATGAATCAGAAACTTCATTGAAAACTAGCAAACTATAATCTCAGTCAATGAAGCAATTGCAATTCATCATAACATCGGAAAGAGTCAATATAAGGGCTTTTCAGCAAGTCCACATACTCAACTATCATTTAGTCTTTCACAATTGCTAACACTCACGCAATACTTATGTATATGAAGTTTTAATCGGACACAGAGAAAGATAGGGGCTTTATAGTTTTGCCTCCCAAACTTTTACCTCAAGGGTAATGTCAACAATAATGCTTTACGAAAACACACATCCAATTAGCTATATATATCAGGATCTTTCCAACATATAGTGCTTGCCAAAGGATAAAGTGTAAAAAGGAAAGGTGAAGATCACCATGACTCCTGTATAAAGTATAAGACAAAAATAAAAAATAGGCCCTTCACAGAGGGAAGCAAAGGTTGTCATGTGCTTTTATGGTTGGATGCACAAAATCTTAATGCAAAAGAACGTCGCTTTATATTGCCACTTATGATAGGGGCCTTTATTATGCAGTCTGTCGCTTTTATTTCTTCCGTATCACAAGCTTGTATAAATCTTATTTTCTCGACACTAATAGATCATACATATTTAGAGATCAATTTTTATTGCTTGCAAAAATGACAACTTACTTGAAGGATCTTATTCAATCCATAGGTAGATATGGTGGACTCTCATGGCAAAACTGGGTTTAAGGATATTTGGAAGCACGAGTAGTATCTCTACTTGGTGCAAAGGATTTGGCTAGAATGAGGGGGAAAGGCAAGCTCAACATGTTGGATAATCCATGACAATATAATTTATTTTAGATATAAGAAAACATAACCCATTACGCTATCTTCCTTGTCCAACATCAACTTTTTAGCATGTCATATTTTAATGAGTGCTCACAGTCATAAAAGATGTCCAAGATAGTATATTTATATGTGAAAACCTCTCTTTCTTTATTACTTCCTATTAATTGCAACGATGACCAAAACTAAGTTTGTCAACTCTCAACAACTTTTATTCATCATACTCTTTATATGTGAAGTCATTACTCTCCATAAGATCAATACGATCTCTTTATTTCTTTTTATTATTTCTTTTTTTTCTTTTTTCCCTCAAGATCATAGCAAGATAACCAAGCCCTTGACTCAAAACTAATCTTTATTATATATATAGCTCACAGACTCGATTACATAGATAAGGATTAACACAAAACTCAAAGCTAGATCATAATAAACTTTATTCTACTAGATCAAGATGTAACCAAAAGGATCGAACTAAAAAACGGTAAAGATAGAAGTGTGATGGTGATACGATACCGGGGCAACTCCCCCAAGCTTGGCAGTTGCCAAGGTGAGTGCCCATATCCATGTATTTATGTCTCTTTCTTCAGAGGTGGTGATGATGGAGTTTTTGATGATGTAGTCAGCTTCAATAATGCACCCTTCAGAACTTGCAGTTCTTGGAGCACATGTTGGAGCATATTTGCATTCTTCTGAATTTCCTCCATAAGGTGCTTATTTTTAGGCCCCCAAGAACTCTTCCCTGCATTGCTTTCACTTGGATGGGATATGTCCCAATTGGAGGGTATATGTGTACGAGGGGTGTTCTCCACTCCGTAATTATGAACCAAATTATGAAAGTTGTTCCGATGTAACCTGTGTAAGGGCCTCCTAGGGGGAAGCCCTTCTTGAACCTCTTGGCCTTCATGATTATTTGTAGCTTCTATTGCTTGATGGGGATTCGGAATAGTGGAGATGCCCGCCAAAGTACCCCTCTCTGAAGCCGAAGGTTGTTCCTCAAGTGAATCTCCTTCATCCTCCTCTATCATGGCTCCCTCGGCATCCTCCCTTCTACGTTCCATCTGCATCAACCAAGCATCGCCATCCGTGTTGTTGGAGGAGGAGGACGACATAATGCTTGGCCTTGGAAATGCTGGCAAAAAAATAGCTCAAAATGAAAACAGGGGATTTTGTCGTGGTACGGTAGTCAAAACCTTCGGGAGATTCTATAATGAATTTCTACCAACCAAAAGAAGTATCATGCAAGAAAACGAAGTTCGGAGGGCACACGAGGTGCCCACGAGGCAGGGGGCGTGCCTAGGGGGGTAGGGCGCGCCCTCCACCCTCGTGGACGCCTCGTGTCCTTTCCGGACTACTTCTTATTTTCCTATTTTCCTATTTATTCCAAAATGGGGAAAAATTGCTATGACAACTGTTTTGGGGTCGGTTTACTTACCGTACCACATACCTATTCCTTTTCGGAGTCTGAAATGTTCTAGAAAGTGTCCCTTATGTACTCCTCCGGGGTTATAGTATTAATAATATTGGTTTCAACATTTATGGGATTACCTCAGATATAATGTTTGATTCTTTGACCATTCACCACCTTCGGATTTGTGCCTTCGAAGTTGTTGATTTTTATGGCACCAGAACGATAGACCTCCTCGATAATGTAAGGACCTTCCCATTTAGAGTGGAGTTTTCCTGCAAAAAATCTTAAATGAGAGTTGTATAACAGAACATAATCACCTACATTAAACTCACGCTTTTGTATCCTTTTTTCATGCCATCTTTTAACTTTTTCTTTAAACATTTTGGAAGTATCATAGGCCTGGGTTCCCCACTCATCAAGTGAGCTAATGTCAAATAGTCTCTTCTCACCGGCAAGTTTGAAATCATAATTGAGCTCTTTAATGGCCCGATATGCCTTATGTTCTAGTTCGAGAGGTAAGTGTCATGCTTTTCCATAAACCATTTTATACGGAGACATACCCATAGGATTTTTATATGCAGTTCTATAGGCCCATAATGCATCATCAAGTTTCTTGGACCAATTCTTTCTAGATCTATTAACAGTCTTTTGCAAAATTAATTTAATCTCTCTATTACTTAGTTCTACTTGACCACTAGACTGTGGGTGGTATGGAGATGTAATTCTATGATTAACATCATACTTATCAGGCATTTTACGAAAAGCACCATGAATAAAATGTGAACCACCATCAGTCATTAAATATCTAGGGACTCCAAACCTCGGAAAAATAACTTCTTTAAGCATCTTAATAGAGGTGTTATGATCAACACTACTAGTTGGAATATCTTCTACCCACTTAGTAATGTAATCAACAGCAACTAAAATATGTGTATACCCATTAGAGCAAGGAAACGGTCCCATATAATCAAAGCCCCAAACATCAAATGGTTCAATAACAAGTGAATAGTTCATAGGCATTCCTTGATGTCTACTAATATTGCCAATTCTTTGACATTCATCACAAGACAAGACAAACTTACGGGAATCTTTGAAAAGAGTAGGCCAATAAAACCGGATTGTAATACCTTATGTGCAGTTCTATCTCCAGCGTGGTGTCCTCCTGTAACACCCACGATGCGGCTATATCTCCCACATGTAGGAGCACGACTTAGATGCATAATCGCATTGTAGGCATGTCGCAAGAGGGGTAATCTTTACACATCCCATGTACTGAATGAGAAAGGGATGAAGAGTTGGCTTACAATCGCCACTTCACACAATACATAAATATAGCATTACATCATCCAGAATAAAATCAAAGGTCCGACTACGGAACCAAATAAAGAAAGACAACCCTAATGCTAGATCCCCGATCGCCCCAACTGGGCTCCACTACTAACCGAAAGGAAACGAAACAACCCAATGAACACGATCTTCATCGAGCTCCTCCTTGAGCTCGGTTGTGTCACCTGCACAGTTATCATCGGCACCTGAAACTATTTGAAGTAATCTGTGAGTCACGGGGACTCAGCAAACTCACACCCTCGCGATCAAGACTATTTAAGCTTATGGGTAGGAAAAGGTAGTGAGGTGGAGCTGCAACAAGCACTAGAATATATGGTGGCTAACTTACGCAAATGAGAGCAAGAAGAGAAGCAAAGCACGTTCGTGATCTAGAAGTGATCAAGAAGTGATCCTGAAGCTACTTACGTCAAACATAACACAAGAACCGTGTTCACTTCCCGGACTCCGCCGGAAAGAGACCATCACGGCTAAACACACGGTTGATGCATTTTAATTAAGTTAAGTTTCAAGTTCTCTACAACCGGACATTAACAAATTCCCATCTGCCCATAACCGCGGGCACTGATGAAGCTATGTACCTAGGGTAGGGTCATGGACCTGTCCTAACTGCCCTACCCAAAGACATCTCTAGAAGAAATCACCTTTCAATCGACTTGGAGGTGTTCCACTCGACAGACTCGAAGACACTCGACCAAGAAGCAATCACTCGACCAAGATCCAACCACTCGACGGCCAGGAGACCTAAAGTCACTCCGCACGCTAACGGTCGGCCATTAAGTAGCTTTTATGGTCATCATAGCACTTTATTAGGGGCATTACCAGTAACGTCCAACCTTAATGTACTTAAAACCTTGCATAACTGAGGGCCGGAGGGGTCTGGCGAACTCTATATAAGCCACCCCCTCCTCAGTGTAGAGGGTTCGCACCCCTGCAATTCATACACACATAATCCAGTCGACCGCCTCCGGGCTCCGAGACGTAGGGCTATTACTTCCTCCGAGAAGGGCCTGAACTCGTAAACCTCGTGTGCTTACAACTACTCCATAGCTAAGATCTTGCCTCTCCATACCTACCCCCCTACATTACTGTCAGACTTAGAACCACGACAGTTGGCGCCCACCGTGGGGCGGTGTCTTAGCGATTTGTTGGAGGAGTTGCGATCTTTTCCGATCCAAATCATCATGGTTTCTGGCGGAGTTTTGGTGGAGGGCCGCGAGATCCGTCTCGGCGCGCTCACGTTCATCGCCGACGACTCCGGTTGGCTTCAGGAGGCTCCGCTCAACGTCGACGCACTCCCTGTCCGCGGGGCAACGCACTTTCGCGCGTGCGTTCGCGGCGTCCTCTTGCGGCAACCGTCGACCCATTATCGGTCGACCCCTGTGTTGTCCTCCCTCCCTGTTTCCCGCCGACGCAACCGCTCCGGTCGGTCGAGACTTCAGCGGTGGGTGAGACACACGGTGGCACGCTAGTCGGCCACCCCTCAAGTCGTGGCGATCGAGCCCGACGAGTCCCTCTACAGCTTGTTCGACCTGTCGACTGGCTCTGGAGAGACCGCATCCGAGTGCGACAGGAGTGATCCGGCGGCGGAGGTTCTGATGGTCGATGGACCACGCAGTCCTCCCGGTTTTCCCCGCACCGATGGAGGCGCAGGTGGGGGCGACCCATCACATCCCCATGAGGAATATCTCCCCGAGCCTCTCACGTCGCTGCAGAGAGAAGAACTTCGTCGCCGGAACATGGATGCACTGCACACTCCTATCGTTGGAGAAACCCCCGAGGCTCGTGCCTTGGAGGACGCGTGCCTGGAAAATTTGGCTGAGCGCACTCGACTGGAGAACCTCCAGCGAGCACTCGACGAGCGTGCGCGACAACGGGTTCCAGAATCCAGTCGACGTCAGCTCTTTCCGCCCCCACAGGTATATCGAACTCCGATTCAGAATTTAGCAGCTGCAGCCCGTATAGCAGAGTCGATTCAGCCTTCCCAGTCAGAGGCTGGCAGAGGCTTGCTGCAGATCAGAGCGTTACTCCGGGCAGCAGGAGACCAGAATTCCACTGTTTCTCAGTCGCGGAACAGGATTCATAGCAGATCCATTGCTGCAGACACAGTCTAGTCGGCTCATAGCCCAAGACCGCCCCCGAGGTGTGAGGGACGTGGGGACCGGCGTGATCAGTACGGAAACTGTGAGCAGTATGATCACCGATTCGATCATGACGATCGACGTCGAGTGCCCACCCCTCCCCCGAGGAGTGGATCGTATGTGCCTCGACAGCAGGATGACAGGTGCCCTCATAGTGTTGGGCGAAGGATTCCAGTCGACCCCAGGGAACCAGGCTTTGATGCGAGATCCATTCTCGTTCAAGGTTTGGTCGACAGGAACAGAGCTCACCGAGAAGGTCACGACAGAGATGCACCTACCAGCAGCAGAGTACATGTTTCGGGGACGGAGTGCTTTAGTAGAGCCATCAAGGCCGCTGTGATTCCTCCCAACTTCAGGTTGGCGACTGGAGTCAGTAAGTTCACTGGTGAGTCCAAGCCCGATACTTGGCTTGAAGACTACCGAGTAGCTGTCCAGATCGGCGGTGGCAATGATGAAGTGGCCATGAAGCACCTGTCTCTCATGTTGGAGGGCTCGGCCAGAGCGTGGCTGAATCAGTTAGCACCCAGCAGCATTTACACTTGGGAAGATCTCTCCCGAGTGTTTGTCACCACATTTGAAGGAACATGCAAGCGACCGGCAGGGCTGACGGAACTGCGGTCTTGCGTGCCAAAGCCGAATGAAACTTTAAGGGATTACATCCAGAGATGGATCACGTTACATCACACGGTAGAGAATGTGCCTGATCACCAAGCAGTCTGTGCCTTCAAAGAAGGCGTCAAGTACAAAGAACTGAATTTAAAATTTGGTCGAACCGGAGACATGTCTCTGAATCGGATGATGGAGATTGCCACCAAGTACGCTAATGGTGAAGATGAGGATCGACTCCGGAGTGGCAAGCACAAGTCAGTCACCCAAGAAACCGGAGGAGGAGATTCCAATCTGAAACAGAAGCGAAAATCCGAGCCAGCTGCTCCTGGGGAAGCCTTGGCTGTAACTCAAGGAAAGTTTAAGGGGAAACCCAAAGGGCCTTGGAACCCCAAGAAAGTTAAAGATCAAGACAGAAATGATGTGTTGGATTTGCCATGTCACATCCACACCAAGAAAGATGAAGAGGGTAAGCTCATTTACCCGAAACATACCACTCGACAGTGTTGGCTCTTGATCCAGCAGTTCCAGGGCAAACAACCCAAAGATAAGGAAAAGGAGTCGGACAAAGTTGAGGACAAGGAAGACAGTGATGATGGATACCCCCAGGTCAATTCCACCTTGATGATTTTTGTTGATGTTGAAAGCAAAAGTCGACTGAAAGTTATCAACCGTGAGGTGAATATGGTTGCTCCGGCGACACCCAGTTATCTAAAGTGGTCTCAGACTGCCATCACATTCAACCAGTCTGATCACCCAACGCACATTGCCACCCCTGGGAGGCAAGCTTTGGTGGTCGACCCAGTTGTTGAAGGCACTCGATCGACCAAAGTCTTGATGGATGGTGGTAGTGGTTTGAACATACTGTATGCTGAGACATTGAAAGGGATGGGCATTCCGATGTCCAGACTCAGTACCAGCAACATGAGTTTCCATGGAGTTATTCCTGGGAAGAAGGCTGAGTCACTCGGCCAAATTGCTCTTGATGTGGTTTTCGGAGATTCCAAGAATTACCGCAAAGAAAAGTTGACGTTCGAAGTTGTGGATTTCCAGAGTGCTTATCACGCTATTTTGGGCAGGCCAGCTTACGCACGTTTCTTGGCTCGACCATGTTATGTGTATCTCAAATTGAAGATGCCTGGTCCCAAAGGTGTGATTACTGTTACGGGCAATCGGAAGAAAGCAGAAGAGTGTTTTCAGAAAGGCTCAAAGATCGTTGATGCTCAGATGGCGATGGTGGAGCTGCAGGAGTACCAGAAGACTGCAGACCCAAGTGATTTGTTGCGAGCCAAGAAGCCCTCTACAGAATCAGCTTTTCAGTCGTCTGGTGAAACGAAGCCGGTTCACATTCACCCGACCGATCCCAGTGCTGCTCCGACTCATATCTCAACAACACTCGACTCCAAATAGGAAGAAGCGCTCATCCAGTTCCTCCGTGAGAACTGGGACAACTTCGCATGGAAGCCTTCTGACATGCCGGGTGTTCCCAGGGGGCTGGCTGAGCACCGCCTACGAGTCGACTCAAAAGTGAAACCCGTCAAAGAACATCTCCGATGGTCCGCCGTCCAGAAGAGAAAGGCTATTGGTGAGGAGGTGGCTCGGCTCTTAGTAGCGGAGTTCATCCGAGAGATTTACCACTCTGAGTGGCTCGCCAACGTTGTCATGGTCCCCAAGAAGGACAAGTCACTTCGCATGTGCATTGACTTTAAACATATCAATCGGGCCTGCCCGAACAATCATTTTCCTCTCCCTCGCATCGACCAGATAGTCGACTCGACTGCGGGATGTGAGCGACTGTCTTTTTTAGACGCCTATTCCGGGTACCA
Source organism: Triticum urartu (assembly GCF_003073215.2). Lineage (NCBI taxonomy): Eukaryota > Viridiplantae > Streptophyta > Magnoliopsida > Poales > Poaceae > Triticum > Triticum urartu. Next base: position 378,315,759 of record NC_053027.1, on the reverse strand, counting down.
TCAGATCCGTCTATATGGACCTGACGAGATCAAAACAGCTTTCATCACTCCATTCGGGTGCTTCTGTTATGTTACCATGCCATTCGGCCTCAAGAATGCCGGAGCCACATTCATGAGGATGATTCAGAAGTGTTTGCTCACTCAAATCAGTCGGAATGTGGAAGCATACATGGATGATATTGTGGTCAAGTCCCGGAAGGGTTCCGACCTGCTGACTGACCTTGCTGAAACCTTTGCCAACCTCAGGAGGTATGATATCAAGCTTAATCCATCAAAGTGCACATACGGAGTTCCTGGCGGAAAGTTACTCGGTTTTCTCGTTTCCGAATGGGGAATCGACGCCAATCCAGAAAAAGTCGGTACTATACTCCGGATGAAACGTCCTGTGCGAGTGCACGACGTCCAGAAGCTTACTGGGGCCGCTTTAAGTCGATTCATCTCTCGTCTCGGTGAAAAGGCATTGCCTCTTTACCGATTGATGAAGAAGTCAGACAAGTTCGAGTGGACTCCTGAAGCTGGTGCAGCATTTGCAGAGCTCAAAGCTCTGCTCTCCACCTAGCCGGTGCTTGCTGCTCCAATCAGCAAAGAGCCTTTGCTGCTTTACATCGTAGCCACGGGACAAGTCATCAGTACAGTACTTACGATCGAGCGGGAAGAAGAAGGAAAAGCCTTCAAAGTTCAGCGCCCAGTATATTATGTTTCTGAAGTTATGACCCCGTCGAAGCAAAGATATCCTCATTATCAGAAGCTTGTATATGGGATTTATATGACCACAAAGAAGGTTGCTCATTACTTCTCTGATCATTCCATTACAGTCGTCAGCGATGCTCCATTGTCAGAGATCCTGCACAACAGAGATGCAACTGGTTGAGTGGCAAAATGGGCGATTGAACTCCTTCCTCTAGATATCAAGTTTGAGGCAAAGAAAGCTATCAAGTCCCAAGCAATAGCAGATTTCGTCGCCGAGTGGATTGAACAACAACTGCCGACTCAGGTTCACTCGGAGCATTGGACCATGTTCTTCGACGGTTCCAAAATGCTGAATGGTTCCGGTGCCGGGGTAGTATTGGTCTCCCCCCGAGGAGATAAGCTCAGATATGTTCTTCAAATCCACTTCGATTCCTCCAATAATGAAGCAGAATATGAAGCACTTTTATATGGGTTGTGCATGGCCATTTCACTCGGTGTCCGTCGCCTCATGGTCTATGGCGACTCAGATTTGGTGGTTAATCAAGTGATGAAGGAGTGGAACGTCAGAAGTCCGGCCATGACTAGTTATTGCAATGCAGTGAGAAAGCTGGAGAAGAAATTCGAGGGGTTAGAACTTCATCACATACCTCGACCGAAAAATCAAGCAGCTGATGATTTGGCGAAAATAGGTTCCAAAAGAGAAGCCATTCCCAGCAATGTGTTTTTGGAACACATCCACACACCATCAGTTCAGGAGGATCCCTTCACTGAAGAAGCCCCGCGGCCAAAAAGTGCCACGGATCCGATTGAAGTTGAAGTTCCAGTTGTGGTCGACCTGATCATGGAAGTTTTGGTCATCACTCTCGACTGGACGGTATCGTACATCGCATACATCCTAAGGAAAGAACTCCCAGAGGATGAAGAAGAGGCTCAACAGATCGTCCGTCGATCCAAGGCCTTTACAGTCATAAAGGGACAGTTGTATAGAGAAAGCACGACTGGAGTTAGACAGAAGTGTATAACACCAGAAGAAGGTCAGATAATCCTTGATGATATCCACTCGGGGACCTGTGGTCATCATGCGTCCTCTCGGACCATTGTGGCTAAAGCATACCGAGCGGGATTCTGCTGGCCAAGGGCGAATGAAATGGCGAAAGAGATAGTCGACAAATGTGAAGGATGTCAGTTTTACTCCAATATGTCGCACAAACCCGCGTCAGCCCTGAAAACCATTCCACTAGTCTGGCCCTTCACTGTATGGGGACTGGACATGGTTGGACCACTGAGAACGGGCAGGAGTGGCTTCACTCATGTGCTAGTAGCAGTCGACAAGTTCACCAAATGGATTGAAGCTAAGCCTATCAAGAATCTTGATGCTTGCACTGCTATCAGTTTCATCAGAGAGTTGATATTCAGATATGGAGTTCCGCACAGCATCATCACCGACAATGGGTCAAACTTCGATTCTGACAAATTCAGAGCCTTTTGCGCCTCTCAAGGCACACGAGTCGACTATGCTTCAGTCGCTCACCCCCAGTCGAATGGACAAGTGGAAAGAGCAAACGGCTTAATTCTCAAAGGACTGAAACCCCGACTGATGCACGATCTCAAGCACGCAGTAGGTGCATGGGTCGACGAGCTTCCATTAGTTCTTTGGGGATTGAGGACAACCCCGAACCGATCGACTGGAAGAACCCCATTCTTTCTGGTCTACGGAGCCGAAGCAGTTTTGCCGAGTGACCTGCTTCACAACGCACCCCGAGTCGAGCTCTACTCTGAAGATGAAGCAGAACATGCCCGGCAGGACGCAGTCGACCTCCTGGAAGAAGAAAGAGAAATGGCCATGATCCGATCGACCATCTCTCAGCAGGACTTGCGTCGATTCCATGCCAGAAATGTGAAGAGTCGAGCCTTCCAAGAAGGAGACTTGGTTCTCCGAGTGGATCAACAGAAACCGCACAAACTCACTCCTACTTGGGAAGGTCCCTTCATAGTCACCAGAGTCCTCCACAATGGAGCGTACCACCTTTATAATGTCGATCGCCAGATTGATGAGCCACGAGCCTGGAATGCGGAGCTGCTCCGCCCCTTTTATACTTGAATTCTCACTCGGATGAGATGTAATAAGAAAAACTTCTGTAGTTTATTTATCAAAGGCAAGAGAATTATAATTTTCCCAGTGATTGTAATTGTTTTTGTTTGCGTGAGAAATCCCCCAGTGGGTGGCTTAGCTGCGAATCCGTTTCACCTAAGTTTGTAAAAGTAATTTCCTACCGAGTGGTGAGCCAGCCTCTCACTCGGAGGCTTAGCTGCGAAGCCGTTTCGCCTAAGTATTTGAAAATCCTACCGAGTAGTGAGCCAGCCTCCCACTCGGGGGCTTAGCTGCAGTCCAGTACTCGCCTAAGTATTTGAAAATCCTACCGAGTGGTGAGCCAGCCTCCCACTCGGGGGCTTAGCAGCAGTCCAGTACTCGCCTAAGTATTTGAAAATCCTACCGAGTGGTGAGTCAGCCTCCCACTCGGGGGCTTAGCTACAGTCCAGTACTCGCCTAAGTATTTGAAAATCCTACCAAGTGGTGAGCCAGCCTCCCACTCGGGGGCTTAGCTGCAGTCCAGTACTCGCCTAAGTGTTTAAAAATCCTACCGAGTGGAGAGCGACCCTCCCACTCGGGGGCTTAGCTATAGTCCAGTACTCGCCTAAGTTTGAAAATCCTACTGAGTGGTGAGCGACCCTCCCACTCGGGGGCTTAGCTGCAGTCCAGTACTCGCCTAAGTTTGAAAAATCCTAGCGAGTGGTGAGCGACCCTCCCACTCGGGGGCTTAGCTCCAGTCCAGTGCTCGCCTAAGTTTGAAAAATCCTACCGAGTGGAGAGCGACCCTCCCACTCGGGGGCTTAGCTGCAGTCCAGTACTCGCCTAAGTTTGAAAAATCCTACCGAGTGGAGAGCGACCCTCCCACTCGAGGGCTTAGCTGCAGTTCAGTACTCGCCTAAGTTTAAAAAATCCTACCGAGTGGAGAGCGACCCTCCCACTCGGGGGCTTAGCTGCAGTCCAGTACTCGCCTAAGTTTGAAAAATCCTACCGAGTGGAGAGCGACCCTCCCACTCGGGGGCTTAGCTGCAGTCCAGTACTCGCCTAAGTTTGAAAAATCCTACCGAGTGGAGAGCGACCCTCCCACTCGGGGGCTTAGCTGCAGTCCAGTACTCGCCTAAGTTTGAAAATTCCTACCGAGTGGAGGGCGACCCTCCCACTCGGAGGCTTAGCTGCAGTCCAGTACTCACCTAAGTACGAAACACATCCCAATCCGCAGGGACAACGAGGTGCAGGTCGACTGCCACCTTCTCCTTCGGAGCTTCGCCACAAATACAACGTGCGCTCCATCCCAATCCGCAAGGATGACGAGGTGCAGGTCGACTGCCACCTTCTCCTTGGGAGCTTCGCCACAAATACAACGTGCGCTCCATCCCAATCTGCAAGGACGACGAGGTGCAGGTCGACTGCCACCTTCTCCTTGGGAGCTTTGCCACAAATATAACATGCACTCCATCCCAATCCGCAAGGACGACGAGGTGCAGGTCGACTGCCACCTTCTCCTTCGAAGCTTAGCCACAAATACAACGTGCGCTCCATCCCGACCCGCAAGGACGACGAGGTGCAGGTCGACTGCTACCTTCTCCTTCGGAGTTGCGCCACAAATACAAAAGTTGTCTCGAGTGAAGAACGAGTTCCACTCGACGAAGAATTCATGAAGATATTCAATGATAAACCAAGTTCAGATAAATCCTAAAGGTTCCAGACCGCAGATCGAAGTGCTCGGGCATTCAGCTCGAAAGAGTTTAACGGTTATAAAAACCACTCGGCATTCCGAGGCAAATTTAAGGTGGGGCATAAAAGTTTGTTCACTCCACAGGAGGAGGACTGGCAGGCTCGACAAACTCATCCAGGTCGACACCGTCGGCGATCCGAGTGGCTGCAGCAATAAAAGTCTCCATAAAAGATCGGAAGTCATGCCTTTGGGTGTTGGCGACCTTGATTGCTGCCAGCTTATCTTGTCGCGCCTCCTTGCAGTGGACACGAACCAAAGACAGAGCCACATCAGCACCACACCGGGCAGAAGATTTCTTCCACTCCTGCACTCGACCAGGGATCTCGTTAAGTCAAGTCATCAGAGACTCGAGATCATTCTGGAGCGTGGCCCCTGGCCAAAGTGCCGTGTCGATCCGTGATGTGGCGACCTTCAGTCGAGCCAAGTAGTCCACAACACCATCAATGCGGGATTCCAGTCGGAGCAGATTCATGGCAGTTTCATCTTCCACGGGATAGTTGATGGGGTCCAAACCTGGCTCAATCCGCCCAGTCTCCTCCTTGAAGTTCTGGCAAAACTCTGCATTCACGATCCAAGGATAAGTCAATTTTCGTATGCTGAGTCGACAAAAAAAACATCAGTCGGAACAAAATGTATACCTTCAAGCTTGATGAACAACTTCTTGGCAAGGCTCCTCAGATAGCTCTCCAGATCGTCCCTCCTGCGAGCGATGCCTTCCATCTTCTCGAACAGGTTGACATTGTCCTTCTTCAAGCGCGTGCACTCCTTGTTGGCTTCGTTCAGGGCAGATTTCATCTTGGCGTTCTCTTCTTCCAATTGGCCGACTGAAGCCATTTTCTGTTCAGTCAGAGCGGTTCCGTTGTCAGCTTTCTTTTGAGCAGCGGCCAAATCCTGATCCTTCTTCACTAGAGCTTCGTTCAGTTTTTCTGCAAAGAAATGGTGCTTGATTCAGAAAGAGCAGAAGGGTACTCAAGCCTAAGACAAACCAGTCGACAAGCTCGTCTTACCATTGGCGTCGTCCTTGGCCTTTTGCAGCTCTGTCTTGGCCAATTCCAAGTCAAGGTTTAGCTGGATCTGCTGTTTCTCCAAGTCAGCAAAGCGAGCTCCAAGATCACAAGATTTCTGCAATCAGGGAGGGGAAGTTATTTTACAGCGAAAAACGACAAAGACAATAAATACTAAGACTACGGTCGACTGCCCGCAGTCCACCATAGTCTCGGGGACTACACCTAGTGGGTGCACTTTGCGTGCCCCCACCGGTTCGGTTTACACTTGACACGGCCAGACCAGATCGAGCGAAAGAATCAAAATACAAAGACTACAATCGACTGCCAGCAGTCCGCCGTAGTCTTGGGGACTACACCCAGTGGGTGCACTCAGCGTGCCCCCACTAGTCCAAAAATTCAATCGACGCACCCAGTGGGTGTACAGATGCAAAGATTTTTGGAAAGAGAGTCTTCAGATAGCATATCCTAACAGAACAAGCGGTGACCAACTAACTGAACATTGCTTTGGAGAGCCGAGCTGGCGTCATAGGCGGCCTGACTGGCGTCCCGCACCATCTTCACCTTCTCCATCATAATGCCCGCCTGGCGTATGGCTTCCTTGGCAGCATTCACTTCGTCCTCTGGGACATGATGGATCGCAAAAACTGAAGGTGGGTCAGCAGGAGCTTGAGCAGTCGACGAAGAAGGCAGGGCACTCAATAATGGTACGGAGAAGGTAACAGAACCCCGATTGGCATCACCAGCGTCCTGAACGACTGGTTCCGCCATCAGCGTCGACTGTGGCACCTTGCTCGCAGGAGCTTTCCTATTTTTCCTCATCAAAGGCCTCTTAGGCTCTTCATCATCATCGAGGAGGTCAATAATGTTAGGAGCTGTTCAAAGATCGATCGCCAAAATCACATCACCCAATGGTACACATTGCAGTTGAGTCGACCAAATAAAGACAGAATGACAGAAATCATACCCAGATTGGAAGTGACTGCATCCTCCATTACCTCATCCTCATCTCTGTAAGCTGAGGTCCCGGAAGTAGCAGCGCTGCCAGTTCCAAAGTTCGTCTGGTTAAGTCAAGAAAAAATAAACAGCACGGAGTGTCGACTGAATACAAAGGGAGACACTCACGCAGAAGCGACGGGGATGTCAATCTTAATCTTCAGCAACGCCTTCCGAGGCTTCTGCTCTGCAACTTTGAGATGCTTTGACACTTTTTCAGTTGAGATTGGTGAAGATGTCCGAGGACGCTTTGAAGACTGACCAGTCTGAGCAATCGCCTTTTCACGGGCGCTCGGTCGTTCTTGGTCAAGCTTGGATCGCCTCTCCCTGCGAGGAGGCGACTCGACTTCTTCTTTGTCACTTGAGTCATCGCTTTCTTCGTCCTCTTCTCCGTCAGAATGCCATTCGCCACTGTCGCCGCCGCTCGCCTCTCCTTCCGGGTCCTGCTCTTGCTCTCCGTTGGGCACTGAGTACATTTCGATAAGGGCCTGAAAGAAAGCAGGAAGAATAAAGTCAGTCGACGCAGTATAGACAGCTGCGCGAGTGAATTCAGATTATAATCAAAAGCTCAGAATCGGACCATTTCTGGTTCATGGGACTGGTCGAATGGAGGAACTCTCCTGGCTCCCCTGGGGTTGTCCTTGTTTCCGGTGATGCCCGACAGCCACCCCTCCAGTGTGTCACCATCGACCTCCTCCGGGTGAATCCGAGTGGTGTCGTCAAGACCCGAATACATCCACATCGGATGGTCTCGAGCTTGAAGAGGCTGGAGGCGCCGCCGAAGGAAAACCTCCAAGAGATCCATACCAGTGACCCCGTCACGGATAAGCTGGACCACTCGTTCGACCAGCACCCTAACTTGCGCCTTCTCCTCCAGGATCACCTTCAAAGAGGAGGGTTTCCTCACTCGGTCCATGGTAAAAGGAGGGAGGCCAGTCGACTGCCCTGGCGTCGACTGGTCTTTGCAGTAAAACCAGGTCGACTGCCATCCGCGGACCGAGTCGGGAAGGATCATGGCCGGAAAGGAACTTTTCCCTCTCATCTGAACACCGAGACCCCCGCACATCTGAATCACTTGTGTTCTCTCATCACTCGGATTGGCCTTTTTCACCGTCTGAGAACGACAGGTGAAAATGTTCTTGAAAAGACCCCAGTGGGGCCGACAACCCAAGAAATTCTCGCATAAAGACACGAAAGCAGCGAGATACACGATTGTGTTGGGAGTGAAGTGGTGGAGTTGTGCCCTAAAGAAATTCGGAAATCCTCGAAAGTAAGGGTGAGGAGGCAAGGAAAACCCACAGTCGACGTGGGTGGCAAGGAGAACGCGCTCACCCTCCCGAGGTTGCGGCTCGGATTCCTTCCCCGGAAGCCGCGCCGATCCATGGGGGATCAGTCCTCCGTCGGCTAGGTCGTCGAGGTATTCTTGGCGGATCATCGAGCGGATCCAGTCGCCCTGGATCCAGCCCTTAGGCAGGCCGGCTCGTGAGGAATATCCACCCCGACTGGTCGCCTTCCCCTTCGCCTTTGCCGTCGCCTTCTTCGCCCGCTCCAGAGCTGCCGTCTTCTCTTTCCCCATCGTCACCGGCAGGACACGTACGGAGCAGCAGCGCTGGGGCGAAACGAGCGCGATGAAGAAGCCTGAAGAGGAGGAGAGGAAATGAGAACGCACTGTTCAAGAAACCCCGGTCCGACGCCTTATATGAGGTTACTTCCGAGTGGCTGACTGGTAGGCCCGGACGATCCTGTCAAATCCCGCAACAGTCGCGCGCGCGATACGTGGAGAAAAAGGTGGTGCGGAGATTGAGGCGGCTCCGCCCTATCCCATCTGATTACTACAGCCTCCCCCGCCCCGCGCGCTTCCCAAAATTCGAATCCCATGAAATCCGCGGGCAGCAGAACAACTTCTCAGACGGAAGATCTCCTCCACACCGTCACTCGGAGCTTTTCAAGTAAAGAAACTCACTCGACAAAAAACCAAGAATGGATCAAGGCGACTGAAAAGGAAGTTGCTGTCGTCACTCAGGTTCATTGATCCGAAACAAGATATGCTCATGGCATGAAAAATGAGTCGGAGAAGTTCTCAACTCCTTCCCCACTCAAACCTCGATCCATTCGGGGGCTAATGATGAAGCTATGTACCTAGGGTAGGGTCATGGACCTGTCCTAACTACCCTACCCAAGGACATCTCTAGAAGAAATCACCTTTCAATCGACTTGGAGGTGTTCCACTCGACAGACTCAAAGACACTCGACCAAGAAGCAATCACTCGACCAAGATCCAACCACTCGACGGCCAGGAGACCTAAAGTCACTCCGCACGCTAACGGTCGGTCATTAAGTAGCTTTTATGGTCATCATAGCACTTTATTAGGGGCGTTACCAGTAATGCCCGACCTTAATGTACTTAAAACCCTGCATAACTGAGGGCCGGAGGGGTCTGGCGAACTCTATATAAGCCACCCCCTCCTCAGTGTAGAGGGTTCGCACCCCTGTAATTCATACACACATAATCCAGTCGACCGCCTCCGGGCTCCAAGACGTAGGGCTATTACTTCCTCCGAGAAGGGCCTGAACTCGTAAACCTCGTGTGCTTACAACTACTCCATAGTAAAGATCTTGCCTCTCCATACCTACCCCCCTACATTACTGTCAGACTTAGAACCACGACAGGCACGGCTTTCGAAAGTTCAAAATCCTGCAGGGGTGTCCCAACTTAGCCCATCACAAGCTCTCACGGTCAACGAAGGATATTCCTTCTCCCAGGAAGACCCGATCAGACTCGGAATCTCGGTTACAAGACATTTCGACAATGGTAAAACAAGACCAGCAAAGCCGCCCGATGCACCGACAATCCCGATAGGAGCTGCACATATCTCGTTCTCAGGGCAACACCGGATAGGTCAAGCTACGAGTAAAACCAACCCTTGAGTTGCCCCGAGGTGGCCCCGCAGGCTGCCCGGTCTGGACCAACACTTAGACAAGCACTGGCCCGGGGGGTAAAATAAAGATGACCCTTGGGTTGGCAGACCCAAGGGAAGGGTAATAGGTTGTTTGGCAAATGTAAAACCAAGGTTGGGCCTTGCTGGAGGAGTTTTATTCAAAGTGAACTGTCAAGGGGTTCCCATAACACCCAACCGTGTAAGGAACGCAAAATCAAGGAACATAACACCGGTATGACGGAAACTAGGGCGGCAAGAGTGGAACAAAACACCAGGCATAAGGCCGAGCCTTCCACCCTTTACCAATTATATAGGTGCATTAAAGTAAACAAGATATAATAATGATATCCCAACAATAAACATGTTCCAACAAGGAACAAACTCCAATCTTCACCTGCAACTAGCAACACTATAAGAGGGGCTGAGCAAAGTGGTAACATAGCCAAACAATGGTTTGCTAGGAGAAGGTGGGTTAGAGGTTTGACCTGGCAATGTGGGAGGCATGATAAAGCAGGTGGTAGGTATCGCGGCATAGGCATAGCAATAGAGCGAGCAACTAGCAAGCAAAGATAGAAGTGATTTCGAGGGTATGGTCATCTTGCCTGCAATGTTCTCCGAGTTGACGTAAGCTTGATCCTCGAAAGCGTACTGAACGGGTATCTCGAACATGAACTCGTCTCCCGGCTCTACCCAAAGCAAGAACGCAAGCAAAAGGACCAGCAATCAATTATGGTGCAATGCGCAAGCAACATGATGCAAAACATGGCATGATATGCGGGATGTGATATGCAATGCATATGCATGCTCCGGAAGGAAAAGATTGAACCAGGCCTCAACTTGGCAACCCAAGCATGCCACTGTAAAGATGAGTTGATTTCGGTCAAAATCGATATAAAGATCACCGGAATCGGATGCACGGTTTGCAAAAGGCAAGCAAAACAATAATGGCACAATCCTGCGATTAACAGCACGATGCTATCTAGAATGCAACAAGAAACTAAGCTACTGCACTCCAACATAGCAACAAAGCACATGGCAGTGATCTAATCAAGATGCTTGACAAAAGATGAACACTGAGCTACGGCTAAATCACACAAGAGCAGGTTCAAACAAGCATGGCAAAAGAGCAAAAGATAACAGCATCACAGACTTAGTGAAAATACTAACATGTCAGGAATTAACATCAGGAAGCAATGTTTAGAGCAGGATAACAACATGCTACAAGATCAGATCATAGCAATACAAGGCATGGCATGAATCTACTCAAAGCATATAACAGAAGTCCCTTACTGACCATAAGCCAAAAAGGATCAGAAGATATGATGGCACCCATGTAAACATAGCAAGTTTCGTTAACAGATTCAGACTTAGCAGAAAACTGGATATGGCATAAACAGAATTATGAAGGCACGTTTGCGAGCTCGATGCACTCAGCACAAGGCATTGCATGACAAACTAAGCATACACCCAGCAAGAAGACATGTTCAAGAAGCTAACCATGTCAAAAAAAACCTCATAGCATGCATGGATCAACTACAACAACCTTGGCAAAATTGATTAACACGTAAACAATCTGCCAGGAACATTTTATAGCAAAAGTAGAGCAAGATTGAGTCATGCTAGGGTACTCCATAAATGCAAACAAGGGCATGGATGGATAGAGCACAACCATATCTCAAAATCATCCTTACTGAACATGCTCAAGAGAGGCATGGATCACTCTGTAGCAACATGAATACATGGCATAAAAATAACATCAGGGAAATGACTTAGAAGAATTCTAAGTCCCTGAAAACAGCAACCTCACGAGAGCTACTTTGCATGCTTGTGCTAGTCACCACATTGATCACAAAAATACATGGCATACACCCCTATAAAGATGGCATGGCATATAACAAAACACATGTAGAGCTCATGCTCATATGCAGCATACAATAATCATGGCAAAAATGACAAATGCTCATAAACTAATAAGAATCAGGAACTAACATTTTATAGCACTCTTGCAACAGTCATTAGGGCATCAAGATGGACTAAAACAAGCATGGCACAATGGAACAAAATGAAGAGCACAACCAGATGAACATTTTAATATCTCATATGCATGAAACGGAGCTATGGTCATGGAGTTATGATGCGATGAACATGGCCTGAAAATATCACACATAAAGGACTTAGTGGAATTTTAACCTCTCAGGAAAGTCAACGGGATGGAGCGGTGCGTCTGGATGCAGGGATGGGTGGATCTCATCCACCTTCTCCGGATCCGACCGGAGAAGAACTCCGGCGATGCTTTGGTGATGCTCCGGCGCGGCGGGGAAGTGCGGGGACGCGGGATCCTGAGGAGGAGGTCGGGGCGACAGGATCCAGCGAGGTCGCGGCGGCCGGGTGGTGGAGCAGCGGCGGTCGGGCGAGCTGAGGCGCGGCCGGCGAGGTGCAAGGTCGCCGGCGAGGCGCGCGGTGGCCGGCGTGGTTCCGGACGGCGAGGGGGCGAGGGCGGCGGCCGGCGAAGGTGCGGGCGGGCAGCGGCGCGGACGGGCTCGCGCGGGCCCGATCCGGGTCTGGCGGGCCGCGCGGTGGCGCGGAGGAGAGAGAGGATGAGGTGGCGGCGCATGAGTGGACGGGGCGGCGGTGAGGCTGATGTGGCGGCACCGGATAGGACGGAGTGAGGTGGCCGGCGGACATGTCCGGTGGCGGAGTGGACATGTCCGGCGCGCAGAGGAGGAAGATCTACGGTTAGACCGCGAATTTCGGAGGGGGAGGTGTTTATATAGGTAGAGGGAGCTAGGAGTGTCCAAATGGAGTGCAGTTTTCGGCCACACGATCGTGATCGAACGACCGAGAGGATGGAGGCAGTTTGGATGGGTTTTGGGCCACTTTGGAGGGGTGTTGTGCTGCAACACACACGAGGCCTTTTTGGTTCCCCGGTTAACCATTGGGGTATCAAACGGACTCCAAATGGCACGAAACTTGACAGGAGGTCTACCGGTAGTGTACCAAGTCCGCTAGGCAAATCTCGGTCCATTCCAGGAAAGTTTAACACCCGCACACGAAAAGAGGCAAAAGGGAGCGCCGGAGGACATAGGAGTGCCGGATTGCAAAACGGACAACGTGGAAAAAGCTCAGATGCATGAGACGAACACGTATGCAAATGCGATGCACATGATGACATGATATGAAATGCATGACACACAAACAAAAGACAAGGCAACAACAGCGAATAACTGGAAGACACCTGGCGCAATGGTCTCGGGGCGTTACACCTCCATAAGCCTCGGAGTGACACTTGCGTAGGATTTGTTCCTGTTCGTGCTCAGGTACACAACATCTAATAACACCATCTACTCCTTCTTTCTAAAGGTGTGGGTCATCCCAGAAGTAATGTCTTAAATCATAGATTTTTTTTCTTTTGCTGGTATGTGAAACTAGGTGGTATAAATTTAGCAACAATGTAATTATCATAATCAGCATACCATGGAGCAGTACGAGAAGCATTTATGACGGCTAATTGTTCATCAAGAAAACTATCATCAATAGGGAGTGGGTCATCAAGAACATTTTCTAACCTAGACAAGTTATCTGCAACGGGGTTCTCAGCTCCCTTCCTGTCAATAATATGCAAATCAAATTCTTGTAGCAAGAGAACCCATCTAATAAGTCTAGGTTTAGCATCTTTCTTTTCCATAAGGTATTTAATAGAAGCATGATCAGTGTGAACAGTTACTTTAGAATCAATGATATAAGGTCTGAACTTATCACAAGCAAATACAACTGCTAAAAATTATTTTTCAGTAGTAGCATAATTTTTCTAGGCACTGTCTAGAGTTTTACTAGCATACTGGATAACATTTAATTTCTTCTCAACTCTTTGTCCTAGAACAGCACCTACAGCATAATCACTAGCATCACACATAATTTCAAAGGGTAAATACCAATCAGGTGGCTGAACAATAGGTGCAGAAATCAAGGCTTTCTTAAGTATTTCAAATGCTTCTACACAATCATCATCAAAGACAAAAGGAAAATCTTTTTGTAAGAGATTAGTCAGAGGCCTAGAATTTTTTTGAGAAGTCTTTAATGAACCTCCTATAAAAATTGGCATGACCAAGGAAACTTCTTATACCTTTAATGTCCTTAGGACACGGCATATTTTCAATAGCATCAACTTTAGCTTTATCAACTTCAATACCTCTTTCAGAAACTTTATGCCCCAAGACAATATCTTCATTAACCATAAAGTGTCACTTCTCCCAATTCAAGACAATATTAGTTTCTTCACATCTCTGCAAAACTCGATCAAGGTTGCTTAAGCAATCATCAAAAGAAGTTCCATACACGGAGAAATCATCCATGAAAACCTCAACAATCTTTTCACAAAAGCCAGAGAATATAGCAGTCATACATCTTTGAAAGGTAGCAGGTGCATTACATAAACCAAAATGCATACGTCTATAAGCAAAGGTACCGAAAGGGCAAGTAAAAGTGGTCTTTTCCTGATCCTCTTTCGACACAGGTATTTGAGAGAAGCCAGAATAACCATCTAGAAAGCAAAAATGAGTATGTTTGGATAATCTTTCTAGCATTTGATCAATAAAAGGTAAGGGGTAATGATCCTTTCTAGTAGCTTTATTTAATTTGCGGAAATCAATTACCATTCTATAACCTATAACAATTCTTTGTGGGATCAATTCGTCTTTATCATTAGGAACAACAGTAATACCTCCCTTCTTAGGGACACAATGGACTGGACTTACCCACTGACTATCAGCAACAAGATAAATTATACCTGCCTCCAGAAGCTTTAGTATTTCATTTCTTACCACTTCTTTCATCTTAGATTTTAACCGTCGTTGGTGATCAACAACCGATTTAGCATATTTCTCCAATTTTATTTTGTCTTGGCATAAAGTGGGACTAATGTCCTTAAGATCATCAAGACTATATCCAATATCAGCACAGTGCTTCTTCAGAGTTTTCAATAATTTCTCTTCTTCCTGCTCTGAAACGTGAGCACTAATAATAACAGGATATATCTTCTTTTCATCAAGATAAGCATATTTAAGAGTATCAGGTAATGGTTTAAGCTCAAACACGGGATCACCCTTGGGTGGAGGAGGATCCCCTAGAATTTCAACAGGCAAGTTGTGTTTCAAAATAGGTCCCTATTTAAAGAATACTTCATCTATTTCCCTTCTTTCATCCATAAACATATCATTTTCATGGTCTAGCAAATATTGTTCTAAAGGATCATTAGGAGGCACGGCAATAGAGTCAAGACCAATAATTTCATCTTTACTAGGCAATTCTTTATCATGGGTTTCTCTATGAAATTTAGCAAAACTAAAATCATGAGACATATCCCCTAAACCAATAGAAACAATATCCTTATTGCAGTCTATCTTAGCATTAACAATATTTAAGAAGGGTCTACCAAATATAATGGGACAAAAGTCATATTGTGAGGAACCAAGAACAAGAAAATCAGTAGGATATTTAACTTTCCCACACAAGACTTCAACATCTCTAACAATCCCAACTGGTAAAATAGTATCTCTATTGGCAAGCTTAATAGTAACATCAATGTCTTCTATCTCAGCAGGTGCAATATCATGCATAATTTCTTTGTATAAGGAATGAGGTATTGCACTCGCACTAGCACCCATGTCACATAAGCCATGATAGCAATGATCTCCTATTTTAAAAAAAACAACAGGCAAGCCTGTCTATGTTTATCTTTAGTATCGGGTCTAGCAATTCTAGCAGCTTCATCACAAAAGTAAATAACATGCCCACCAATATTGTCGACCAAGAGATCTTTAACCATAGCAATACTAGGTTCAACTTTAATTTGCTCAGGGGGTGTAGGTGTTCTAGCATTACTCATACGAACCACAGTTGAAGCTTTAGCATGATCCTTTATTCTAACAAGGAAAGGTGGTTTCTCAATATAAGCGGTAGGAACAATAGGATCAACATTATAAGTGATAGTATTTTCTTCAACTTTAATAGGTTCAACTACTTTTACTTCAATGGGAGGATGCTATTTAAACCACTTCTCCTTAGGGAGATCAACATGAGTAGCAAATGATTCATAGAAAGAAGCTACTATCTTCAGAGTCAAGTCCATATTTAGTGCTAAATTCACAAAAAGCATCGGTATCCATAAAAGATTTAACACAATCGAACTTAGGTGTTATACCAGATTCCTTACCTTCATCGAGTTCCCAATCTTCAGAGTTGCATTTAATTCTTTCCAATAAATCCCATCTGAATTCAATAGTCTTCATCATAAAAGAACCAGTACAAGAAGTATCGAGCATCGAGCGATTATTGAGAGAATGCAAAGAATAAATTTTTTGAATAATAATTTCTCTTGAGATCTCATGATTGGGGCATGAATATAACATTGACTTAAGCCTCCCACAAGCTTGAGCGATACTTTCTCCTTCGCGAGGCCAAAAATTATATATATAATTACGATCACGATGAACAAGATGCATAGGATAAAACTTCTGATGAAATTCCAATTTCAATCGGTCGTAGTTCCATGATCCAATATCATCACATATCGGGATGTAATGTTCCATCTCCTGTAAAAGGATTAGCTAGCAATTTCTCTATCATACCCGAAGGAATTTCAAATAAACATTTTCAGTAGGTTCTGTAGGTTGAGGAGCAACTCTTTGCTCTACTGGTCGGGGTGAAGATACCCCGAACAAGATCCTCAAAGGATTATTTTCCATAGTAACAAGTGACAGTAAATTTCAGCACGCAATATAATTTTTTTCCTTACCAAATTCCACCTACCAAAGGCGCTTCACTCCTCGGCAACGGCGCCAAAAAAGAGTCTTGATGACCCACAAGTATAGGGGATCTATCATAGTCCTTTCGATAAGTAAGAGTGTCAACCCCATCGAGGAGCAGAAGGAAATGACAAGCAGTTTTCAGTAAGGTATTCTCTGCAAGCACTGAAATTATTGGTAACAGATAGTTTTGTGATAAGGTAATTCGCAACGGGTAACAAGTAACAAAAATAAACAAGGTGCAGCAAGGTGGCCCAATCCTTTTTGTAGCAAAGAACAAGCCTGGACAAACTCTTATATAAAGGAAAGCGCTCCAAAGGACACACGGGAATTATCGTCAAGCTAGTTTTCATCATGCTCATATGATTCACGTTCGTTACTTTGATAATTTGATATGTGGGTGGACCGGTGCTTGGGTACTTCCCTTCCCTAGACAAGCATCCCACTTATGATTAAACCCCCTCACAAGCATACGCAACTACGAAAGAAGAATTAAGGTAAACCTAACCATAGCATGAAACATATGGATCCAAATCAGCCCCTTATGAAGCAACACATAAACTAGGGTTTAAGCTTCTGTCACTCTAGTAACCCATCGTCTACTTATTACTTACCAATGCCTTCCCCTAGGCCCAAACAATGGTGAGCTATCATTTATTCGACGTTCACATAACACCACTAGAGGAAAGACAACATACATCTCATCAAAATATCGAATGAATACCAAATTCACATGACTACTTATAGCAAGACTTCTCCCATGTCCTCACGAACAAACATAACTACTCACAAATCATATTCATGTTCATAAACAGAGCGGTATTCATATGCATAAAGGATCTGAACATATAATCTTCCACCGAATAAACCAACTAGCATCAACTACAAGGAGTAATCAACACTACTAGCAACCCACAAGTACCAATCTGAGGTTTCGAGACAAAGATCGGATACAAGAGATGAACTAGGGTTTGAGAGGAGATGGTGATGGT
Organism: Triticum urartu; assembly: GCF_003073215.2. Taxonomy (NCBI): domain Eukaryota; kingdom Viridiplantae; phylum Streptophyta; class Magnoliopsida; order Poales; family Poaceae; genus Triticum; species Triticum urartu. The sequence goes on along the minus strand of NC_053027.1, from coordinate 378,298,511 downwards.
GAAGATGTTGATGGAGATTGACCCCTCCCGATGAGAGGATCGATGGTGATGACGATGGTGACGATTTCCCCCTCCCAGAGGGATGTTTCCCAGGCAGAACAGCTCCGCCGGAGCCCTAGATTGGTTCCGCCAAGGTTCCGCCTCGAGACGGCGGCGCTTCGTCCCGAAAACTTTCTTATAATTTCTTTCCAGGGAAAAAGACACCTTATACCAGAAGATGGGCATCGGAGGCCGGCCAGGTGGCCCACGAGGCAGGTGTGAGCGCCCAGGGGGGTAGGGCGCGTCCTCCACCCTCGTGGATGGTGGATGGCCCCCCTCTAGTGCTTTCTTCGCCCAATATTTTTAATATATTCCAAAACTGACTTTCGTGGAGTTTCAGGACTTTCAGAGTTGTGCATAATAGGTCTCTAATATTTGCTCCTTTTCTGGCCCAGAATTCCAGCTGCCAGTATTCTCCCTCTTCATGTAAACCTTGTAAAATAAGAGAGAAAAGGCATAAGTATTATGACATAATGTGTAATAACGGCCCATAATGCAATAAATATCGATATAAAAGCATGATGCAAAATGGACGTATCACTGCTCATGTGAAGAAACCCAAGTCTGGACCTAAGCATGAGACTGAGTGCTTCTACTTCAAAGGGACTGGTCACTGGAAGCGGAACTGCCCCAAGTATTTGGCGGATAAGAAGGATGGCAAAGTGAAAGGTATATTTGATATACATGTTATTGATGTGTACCTTACTAATGCTCATAGTAGCGCCTGGGTATTTGATACTGGTTCTGTTGCTTATATTTGCAACTCGAAACAGGGGCTACGGATCAAACAAATATTGGCTAAGGACGAGGTGATGACGCGTGTGGGAAATGGTTCCAAAGTTGATGTGATCGCCCTCGGCACGCTACCTCTACATCTATCGTCGGGATTAGTTTTAGACCTAAATAATTGTTATTTGGTGCCAGCGTTGAGCATGAACATTATATATGGATCTTGTGTGACGCGAGAGGTTATTCATTTAAATCGGAGAATAATGGTTGTTCTATTTATATGAGTAATATCTTTTATGGTCATGCACCCTTGATGAGTGATCTATTTTTGTTGAATCTTGATAGTAGTGATACACATATTCATAATATTGAAGCCAAAAGATACAAGTTTAATAATGATAGTGCAACTTATTTGTGGCAGTGCTGTTTAGGTCATATTGTGCAAAACACATGAAGAAACGTCATGCTGATGGGCTTTTGGAATCACTTGATGCTTGCGAACCGTGCCTCATGGGCAAGATGACTAAGACTCCGTTCTCCGAAACAATGGAGCGAGCAACTGACTTATTGGAAATAATACATACTGATGTATGCGGTCCGATGAGTATTGAGGCTCGCGGCGGGTATCGTTATTTTCTGACCTTCACAGATGATTTGAGAAGATATGGGTATATCTACTTGATGAAACATACGTCTGAAACATTTGAAAAGTTCAAAGAATTTCAGAGTGAAGTGGAAAATCATCATAACAAGAAAATAAAGTTTCTACAATCTGATCATGGAGGTGAATATTTGAGTTACGAGTTTGGTCTTCATTTGAAACAATGTGGAATATTTTCGCAACTCACGCCACCTAGGACACCACAGCGTAATGGTGTGTCCGAACGTCGTAACCGTACTTTATTAGATATGGTGCGATCTATGATGTCTCGTACTGATTTACCACTATCGTTTTGGGGTTATGCTTTAGAGATAGCTGCATTCACATTAAATAGGGAACCATCTAAAACCGTTGAGACGACACCATATGAACTGTGGTTTGGCAAGAAACCTAAACTATCGTTTCTTAAAGTTTGGGGCTACGATGCTTATGTGAAAAAGCTTCAACCTGATAAGCTCGAACCCAAATCGGAGAAATGTGTCTTCATAGGATACCCAAAGGAAACTGCTGGGTACACCTTCTATCACAGATCCCAAGGCAAGATATTCATTGCTAAGAATGGATTCTTTCTAGGGAAGGAGTTTCTCTCGAAAGAAGTGAGTGGGAGGAAAGTAGAACTTGATGAGGTAATTGTACCTTCTCCCGAATTGGAAAGTAGTTCATCGCAGAAATCAGTTCCAGTGATTCCTACACCAATCAGTGAGGAAGATAATGATGATGATCATGAAACTTCATATCAAGTTACTACTAAACCTCGTAGGTCAACCAGAGTACGGTCCGCACTAGAGTGGTACCGTAATCATGTTCTGGAGGTCATGTTACTTAACCATGACGAACCTATGAACTATGAGGAAGTGATGATGAGCCCAGATTCCGTGAAATGGCTTGAGGCCATGAAATCTAAGATGGGATCCATGTATGAGAACAAAGTGTGGAATTTGGTTGACTTGCCCGATGATCGGCAAGCAATAGAGAATAAATGGATTTTCAAGAAGAAGACTGACGCTGACGGTAATGTTACTATCTATAAAGCTTGACTTGTTGCAAAAGGTTTTTGACAAGTTCAAGGAGTTGACTACGATGAGACCTTCTCACCCGTAGCGATGCTTAAGTCTGTCCGAATCATGTTAGCAATTGCCGCATTTTATGATTATTAAATTTGGCAAATGGATGTCAAAACTGTATTCCTTAATGGATATCTTAAAGAAGAGTTGTATATGATGCAACCAGAAGGTTTTGTTGATCCGAAAGGTGCTAACTAAGTGTGCAAGCTCCAACGATCCATTTATGGACTGGTGCAAGCCTCCTAGAGTTGGAATATACGCTTTGATAGTGTGATCAAAGCATATGGTTTTATACAGACTTTTGGAGAAGCATGTATTTACAAGAAAGTGAGTGGGAGCTCTGTAGCATTTCTAATATTATATGTGGATGACATATTGTTGATTGGAAACAATACAGAATTTCTGGATAGCATAAAAGGATATTTGAATAAGAATTTTTCAATGAAAGACCTCGGTGAAGCTGCTTATATATTGGCATCAAGATCTATAGAGATAGATCAAGACGCTTAATTGGACTTTCACAAAGCACATACCTTGATAAAGTTTTGAAGAAGTTCAAAATGGATTAGTCAAAGAAAGGGTTCTTGCCTGTGTTACAAGGTGTGAAGTTGAGTCAGACTCAATGCCCGACCATTGCAGAAGATAGAGAGAAAATGAAAGTCATTCCCTATGCATCGGCCATAAGTTCTATCATGTATGCAATGTTGTGTACCAGACCTGATGTGTGCCTTGCTATAAGTTTAGTAGGGAGGTACCAAAGTAATCTAGGAGTGGATCGCTAGACAGCGGTCAAGAACATCCTGAAATACCTGAAAAGGACTAAGGATATGTTTTGTTGGGGAACGTAGCAGAATTTTAAAATTTTCAACGCATCACCAAGATCAATCTATGGAGTCATCTAGCAACGAGGGAGAGAGGAGTGCATCTACATACCCTTGTAGATCACGAGCGGAAGCGTTCAAGAGAACGGGGTTGATGGAGTCGTACTCGACGTGACTCAAATCACCGATGACCTAGTGCCGAACGGACGGCACCTCCGCGTTCAACACACGTACGGTTGGGAGACGTCTCCTCCTTCTTGATCCAGCAAGGGGGAAGGATAGGTTGATGAAGATCCAGCAGCACAACGGCGTGGTGGTGGAAGCAACGGTGATCTCGGCAGGGCTTCGCCAAGCGCTGGGAGACGGAGGAGTGTTACGGGAGGGAGAGGGAGAGGCCAGGGGCTTGGGTGCGCAGCCCTCCCTTCCCCCACTATATATAGGGTGCCTAGGGGGCGCCGGCCCTAGGAGATCCAATCTCCTAGGGGGGCGGCGGCCAAGGGGTGCCTTGCCCCCCAAGGCAAGGGTGGCGCCCCCACCCCTAGGGTTTCTAACCCTAGGCGCAGGGGAAGGCCCAAGGGGGGGCGCACCAGCCCACTAGGGGCTAGTTCCCCTCCCACTTCAGCCCATGGAGCCCTTCAGGATAGGTCGCCCCACCCGGTGGACCCCCGGGACCCTTCCGGTGGTCCCGGTACAATACCGGTGACCCCTGAAACCTTCCCGATGGACGAAACTGGACTTCCTATATATGAATCTTTACCTCCGGACCATTCCGGAACTCCTCGTGACATCCGGGATCTCATCCGGCACTCCGAACAACTTTCGGGTTACCGTGTGCTAATATCTCAACACCCCTAGCGTCACCGAACCTTAAGTGTGTAGACCCTATGGGTTCGGGAGACATGCAGACATGACCGAGAAGCCTCTCCGGTCAATAACCAACAGCGGGATCTGGATACCCATGTTGGCTCCCACATGCTCCACGATGATCTCATCGGATGAACCACGATGTCGAGGATTAAATCAATCCGTATACAATTCCCTTTGTCAATCGGTATGTTACTTTCCCGAGACTCGATCGTCGGTATCCCAATACCTTGTTCAGTCTCGTTACCGGCAAGTCACTTTACTCGTACCGTAATGCATGATCCCGTGATCAACCACTTGATCACATTGAGCTCATTATGATGATGCATTACCGAGTGGGCCCAGAGATACCTCTCCGTCATACGGAGTGACAAATCCCAGTCTCGATTCGTGTCAACCCAACAAACACATTCGGAGATACCTATAATGTACCTTTATAGCCACCCAGTTACATTGTGACGTTTGGCACACCCAAGGCATTCCTACGATATCCGGGAGTTGCACAATCTCATGGTCTAAGGAAATGATACTTGACATTCAGAAAAGCTACAGCAAACAAACTACACGATCTTTGAGCTAAGCTTAGGATTGGGTCTTGTCCATCACATCATTCTCCTAATGATGTGATCCCGTTATCAATGACATCCAATGTCCATAGTCAGGAAACCATGACTATCTTTTGATCAACGAGCTAGTCAACTAGAGGCCCACTAGGGACGTGTTGTGCTCTATGTATTCACACATGTATTACGATTTCCGGATAACACAATTATAGCATGAACAATAGACAATTATCATGAACAAAGAAATATAATAATAACCATTTTATTATTGCCTCTAGGGCATATTTCCAACAGTCTCCCACTTGCACTAGAGTCAATATTCTAGTTACATTGTGATGAATCGAACACCCATGCAGTTCTGGTGTTGATCATGTTTTGCTCTAGGGAGAGGTTTAGTCAACGGATCTGCTACATTCAGGTCCGTATGTACTTTACAAATCTCTATGTCTCCACTTTGAACACTTTCACAAATGGAGTTGAAGCGACGCTTGATATGCCTGGTCTTCCTGTGAAACCTGGGCTCTTTGGCAAGGGCAATAGCTCCAGTGTTGTCACAGAAGAGAGTCATCGGGCCCGACGCATTGGGTATGACTCCTAGGTCAGTAATGAACTCCTTCACCCAGACTGCTTCTTGTGTTGCCTCCGAGGCTGCCATGTACTCTGCTTCACATGTAGATCCCGCCACAATGCTTTGCTTGCAACTGCACCACCTTACTGCCCCACCATTCAAAATATACACGTATCCGGTTTGTGACTTAGAGTCATCCAGATCTGTGTCGAAACTAGCATCAACGTAACCCTTTACGACGAGCTCTTCGTCACCTCCATAAACGAGAAACATTTCCTTAGTCCTTTTCAGGTACTTCAGGATATTCTTGACCGCTGTCCAGTGTTCCATGCCGGGATTACTTTGGTACCTTCCTACCAAACTTACGGCAAGGTTTACATCAGGTCTGGTACACAGCATAGCATACATGATAGACCCTATGGCCGAGGCATAGGGGACGACACTCATCTTTTCTCTATCTTCTGCCGTGGTCGGGCATTGAGCCATGCTCAATATCGTACCTTGCAATACAGGCAAGAACCCCTTCTTTGACTGATCCATTTTGAACTTCTTCAATATCTTGTCAAGGTACGTACTCTGTGAAAGACCAATGAGGCGTCTTGATCTATCTCTATAGATCTTGATGCCTAATATATAAGCAGCTTCTCCAAGGTCTTTCATTGAAAAACACTTGTTCAAGTAGGCCTTTATGCTTTCCAAGAATTCTATATCATTTCCCATCAACAGTATGTCATCCACATACAATATGAGAAATGCTACAGAGCTCCCACTCACTTTCTTGTAAATGCAGGCTTCTCCATAAGTCTGCATAAACCCAAACGCTTTGATCATCTCATCAAAGCGAATGTTCCAACTCCGAGATGCTTGCACCAGCCCATAAATCGAGCGTTGGAGCTTGCACACCTTGTCAGCATTCTTAGGATCGACAAAACCTTCCGGCTGCATCATATACAATTCTTCCTTAAGGAAACCATTAAGGAATGCCGTTTTGACGTCCATTTTCCATATCTCATAATCATAGAATGCGGCAATTGCTAACATGATTCGGACGGACTTCAGCTTCGCTACGGTTGAGAAAGTCTCATCGTAGTCAACCCCTTGAACTTGTCGATAACCCTTAGCGACAAGCCGAGCTTTATAGATGGTCACATTACCATCCGCGTCTGTCTTCTTCTTAAAGATCCATTTATTTTCTATGGCTCACCGATCAACGGGCAAGTCAGTCAAAGTCCATACTTTGTTTTCATACATGGATCCTATCTCGGATTTCATGGCTTCCAGCCATTTGTCAGAACCCGGGCCTGCCATCGCTTCTTCATAGTTCGAAGGTTCACCGTAGTCTAACAACATGATTTCCAAGACAGGGTTGCCGTACCACTCTGGTGCGGAACGTGTCCTTGTGGACCTACGAAGTTCAGTAGCAACTTGATCTGAAGTTTCATGATCATCATCAACAACTTCTCTCTAGTCGGTGCAGTCACCTCAGGAACATTTTCTTGAGCTGCGCCACTTACCGGTTCAAGAGGTAATACTTCATTAAGTTCTACCTTCCTCCCACTTATTTCTTTCGAGAGAAACTCTTTCTCTAGAAAGGACCCATTCTTGGCAACAAAGATCTTGCCTTCAGATCTGAGGTAGAAGGTATACCCAACAGTTTCTTTAGGGTATCCTATGAAGACGCATTTTTTCGACTTGGGTTCGAGCTTTTCAGGTTGAAGTTTCTTGAAATAAGCATCGCATCCCCAAACTTTTAGAAATGACAGCTTAGGTTTCTTCCCAAACCATAATTCATACGGTGTCGTCTCAACGGATTTCGACGGAGCCCTATTTAAAGTGAATGTGGCAGTCTCTAAAGCATAGCCCCAAAATGATAGCGGTAAATCGGTAAGAAACATCATAGATCGCACCATATCTAATAGAGTGCGATTACGACGTTCGGACACACCATTATGCTGAGGTGTTCCAGGCGGCGTTAGTTGTGAAACTATTCCACATTTTCTTAAGTGTGTCCCAAATTCGTGACTCAAGTATTCTCCCCCACGATCTGATTGCAAGAACTTGATTTTCCTGTCACGTTGATTCTCAACCTCACTCTGAAATTCCTTGAACTTTTCAAAGGTCTCAGACTTGTGTTTCATTAAGTAGACATACCCATATCTACTCAAGTTATCAGTGAGGGTGAGAACATAACAAGAGCCACCGCGAGCCTCAACGCTCATTGGACCACACACATCAGTATGTATGATTTCCAATAAGTTGGTTGCTCGCTCCATTGTTCCTGAGAACGGAGTGTTGGTCATTTTACCCATGAGGCATGGTTCGCACGTGTCAAATGATTCGTAATCAAGAGACTCTAAAAGTCCATCTGCATGGAGCTTCTTCATGCGTTTGACACCTATGTGACCAAGGCGGCAGTGCCACAAGTATGTGGGACTATCATTATCAACCTTACATCTTTTGGTATTCACACTAAGAACATGTGTAGCATTACGCTCAAGATTCATTAAGAATAAACCATTCACCATCGGAGCATGACCATAAAACATATCTCTCATATAAATAGAAAAACCATTATTCTCGGATTTAAATGAGTAGCCATCTCGTATTAAACAAGATCCTGATACAATGTTCATGCTCAAAGCTGGCACTAAATAACAATTATTGAGGTTTAAAACTAATCCCGTAGGTAAATGTAGAGGTAGCGTGCCGACGGCGATCACATCGACCTTGGAACCATTCCCGACGCGCATCGTCACCTCGTCCTTCGCCAGTCTCCGCTTATTCCGCAGCTCCTTCTTTGAGTTACAAATGTGAGCAAACGCACCGGTATCAAATACCCAGGAGCTACTACGAGTACTGGTAAGGAACACATCAATTACATGTATATCACATATACCTTTAGTGTTGCCGGCCTTCTTATCTGCTAAGTATTTGGGGCAGTTCCGCTTCCAGTGACCACTTCCCTTGCAATAAAAAAACTCAGCCTCAGGCTTGGGTCCATTCTTTGGCTTCTTCCCGGCATCTTGCTTACTGGGCGCGGCAACTCCCTTGCCGTCCTTCTAGAAGTTCTTCTTACCCTTGCCTTTCTTGAACTTGGTGGTTTTATTCACCATCAACACTTGATGTTCCTTTTTGACTTCTACCTCTGCTGATTTCAGCATTGCAAATACTTCAGGAATGGTCTTTTCCATCCCCTGCATATTGAAGTTCATCACAAAGCTCTTGTAGCTCGGTGGAAGCGACTGAAGGATTCTGTCAATGACCGCGTTATCCGGGAGATTAACTCCCAGCTGAGTCAAGCGGTTATGCAACCCAGACATTTTGTGTATGTGCTCACTGACAGAACTATTTTCCTCCATCTTACAGCTGAAGAACTTGTTGGAGACTTCATATCTCTCGACCCGGGCATGAGCTTGAAAAACCATTTTTAGCTCTTCGAACATCTCATATGCTCCGTGTCTCTCAAAACGCTTTTGGAGCCCCGGTTCTAAGCTGTAAAGCATGCCGCACTGAACGAGGGAGTAATCATCAGCACGTGTCTGCCAAGCGTTCATAACGTCTTGGTTCTGTGGGACGGGTGCGTCACCTAGCGGTGCTTCTAGGACATAATCTTTCTTGGCAGCTATGAGGATGATTATCAGGTTCCGGACCCAGTCCGTATAGTTGCTGCCATCGTCTTTCAGCTTGGTTTTCTCTAGGAACACGTTGAAGTTGAGGACAACGTTGGCCATTTGATCTACAAGACATATTGTAAAGATTTTAGACTAAGTTCATGATAATTAAGTTCATCTAATCAAATTATTCAATGAACTCCCACTCAGATAGACATCCCTCTAGTCATCTAAGTATAACATGATCCGAGTTAACTAGGCCGTGTCTGATCATCACGTGAGACGGACTAGTCAACATCGGTGAACATCTTCATGTTGATTGTATCTTCTATACGACTCATGCTCGACCTTTCGGTCTTCTGTGTTCCGAGGCCATGTCTGTACATGCTAGGCTCGTCAAGTCAACCTAAGTGTATTGCGTGTGTAAATCTGTCTTACACCCGTTGTATTCGAACATTAGAATCTATCACACCCGATCATCACGTGGTGCTTCGAAACAACAAACCTTCGCAACGGTGCACAGTTAGGGGGAACACTTTCTTGAAATTTTACGAGGGATCATCTTATTTAAGCTACCATCGTTCTAAGCAAATAAGATGTAAAACATGATAAACATCACATGCAATCAAATAGTGACATGATATGGCCAATATCATTTGCTCCTTTGATCTCCATCTTCGGGGCTCCATGATCATCGTTGTCACCGGCATGACACCATGATCTCCATCATCATGATCTCCATCATCGTGTCTTCTTGAAGTTGTCACGTCAACTATTACTTCTACTACTATGGCTAACGCTTTAGCAATAAAGTAAAGTAATTACATGACGTTTATGTTGACACGCAGGTCATAAATAAATAAAGACAACTCCTATGGCTCCTGCCGGTTGTCATACTCATCAACATGAAAGTCGTGATTCCTATTACAAGAACATGATCATCTCATACATCACATATATCCTTCATCACATCCTTTGGCCATATCACATCACAAAACACTTGCTGCAAAAACAAGTTAGACGTCCTCTAATTGTTGTTGCAAGTTTTTACGTGGCTGCTATAGGTTTCTAGCAAGAACGTTTCTTACCTACGCCAAAACCACAACGTGAATTTCCAATTTCTATTTACCCTTCATAAGGACCCTGTTCATCGAATCTGATCCGACTAAAGTGGGAGAGACAGACACCCGCCAGCCACCTTATGCAACTAGTGCATGTCAGTCGGTGGAACCGGTCTCACGTAAGCGTACGTGTAAGGTTGGTCCGGGCCGCTTCATCCCACGATGCCGCCGAATCAAGATAATACTAGTAACGGCAAGATAATTGACAATATCGATGCCCACAACTACTTTGTGTTCTACTTGTGCATAGTAACTACGCATAGACCTAGCTCATGATGCCACTGTTGCGGAACGTAGCAGAATTTTAAAATTTTCTATGCATCACAAAGATCAATCTATGGAGTCATCTATCAACGAGGGAGAGAGTGCATCTACATACCCTTGCAGATCACGAGCGGAAGCGTTCAAGAGAACGGGGTTGATGGAGTCGTACTCGACTGTAACACCCCGGATGTAACTTTCCCAATTTGTACTCCAACTCTTGCCATTTCCGGCGTTAAGTTATTTTATTTTCTCGGGTTCGGGTTTTTGTCTCCGTGTGTTGTTGTCATTGACATGCATCTCATATCATGTCATCATGTGCATTGCATTTGCATACGTGTTCATCTCATGCATTCGAGCATTTTCCCCGTTGTCCGTTTTGCATTCCGGCGCTTCGTTCTCCTCCGGTGGTCATTTCTAGCTTTCTTTCGTGTGTGGGGATTAAACATTTCCGGATTGGACCGAGACTTGCCAAGCGGCCTTGGTTTACTACCAGTAGACCGCCTGTCAAGTTTCGTATCATTTGGACTTCGTTTGATACTCCAACGGTTAACCGAGGGACCGAAAAGGCCTCGTGTGTGTTGCAGTCCAACACCCCTTCAATTTGTCCCAAAACCCACCTAAGCCCTCTCCATCATCTAGAGCGTTCGATCACGATCGCGTGGCCGAAAACCGCACCTCATTTGGACTCTCCTAGCTCCCTCTACCTCTATTTAAACCCCCCCCCCCGAAATTCGGATCTCCTTCCTCCCCCGAAACCCTAAAAAAAATCCGCTCGCACCGCGCCGGACATGTCCGCCACCGCCGAACGAATCCCTCCGCCGCGCCCCAGCCAATAGGCGCATGCCACGTGTCCCCGCCGATCCTCTCTCTCCTCCGGCCCGGAGAGCCCGGATCGGGCCCTCCCGGCCCGCGCGCCGCCGCCGCCCGGTCTCCTCCATCCGCGCTGCCAGGCGACCGCCCGCGCCGCCACCGGCGTTCACCGCCGCCGCGCGTGACCCTCACCGCGCCGCCACCTCGGCCACCGTGCGCCTCCTCGCCAACCCGCCGGACCACCGCCGCCCGCCGCCTTCTTCGTTGCTCCGGCGAGCCCGCGCCACCAACCGACGCCGGCGACCACCGCCCGCAAGCGCCGCCTGCCTCCACCTCGGCTCTGGCCTCCTCCGTCAAGTCTCTGACGAGCGCCGACCGCCGCAGCTACAGTTCTGGCCGCTCATCGAAATCCGTGCGCCAGATCCAGATCCATGAACAGTAAACCCTAGGGTGATTTTTTCTCTAAGTCCTGAAATTCCACATCCAAGTGCTCATGTTCATAGCCCCGTAACTTTGCATCCGTAGCTCCGATTCATGCATATAGCATATCAAAATGTTCATCTCAGAGAGTACATCATTTCATTCCGTTGAATCATTTTCATTTGAGTTCATCTTGATGCCCTAAATGCTGTTAGAAGAGAGCTACTTGAGTTAATTGTCAGATCTGCTACTCCATTTAGCTTTTTGTCATTTTTGCCATGATTATTGTGTGCATGATATGCCCATGAGTTATACATATGTTTTGTTAAGGGTTTTGTCATCTTTCCAGAGGTGCAACCCATGTATTTTTGTGATGTGTGTGGTGACTAGTGCAAGCTTGCAAAGTGGTGCACTCGTTAATTCTATTTTCAGGGACTTAGCAATTCCACTAAGTCCTTGATCTGTTTATCTCATGATGCCATATGTTCATGTTGTTTCCTAGTGATCTGTGCCTCTTTTGAGGATGATCAGTAAGGATGTTTTGTTAATCTTGTATTGCTCTATCCATCCACGGCTTTGTTTGCAATTATGGAGCACCCTAGCTTGAGTCAATCGAGCTCTACTTTTGCTACTTTGTGAATCTGGGCAGATTGTCAACTTGTTTGCAATTTTGCCGATGATGTTGTAGTTGATCCGTGCATGCTATGCTATTGTTCTTGCCATGTCTAGCTTGCATTTTGTGTGTTCTTGATAGATGTATGCTTAGCTTTTCATGACTTGCACCGTAGTGAGTGCATCGAGCTCGTAAACATGCCTACTTGAGTTATGTTTTAGCATGTGCCAGTTTTCATCAAGTCTGTGATCTGATTATGTTTTTGCTATGTTCACATGCTTGCAATTGTATTTTAGTGATCCCTTTTGGCTCAAGGTCACTAAGGGACTTTTGTTAATCTCTTTGAGTAGCTCCATGCCATGTTTTACTTTGCCATGTTCAGGTCCTGTAGCATATCGTTTTGTTGCTCCGAAGAGTGCTATCTGATTTGAAATTCCAGACAAGTGTTAATTTCACTAAGTCTGAGATCTGTTTACCATATGCATTTTTGCCATGCTTGTTTGAACCTGTTAATGGATGAATTGGCCATAGCTCAGTGCTAGACTTTTGTTAAGCATCTTGAATGCATCCCTACCATGTATTTTGTTGTCATGTTTGGGTGCAGTAGCATGTTCATCTCATTGCATTTAGATGGCTACTTGCTCTAAATCGTAGACCGGTGTCATATTTGAATCGCTTGCCATTTTCAAATCGTAACTCCGATTCCGGCGTTCTTTATATCGTTTTCAAGCGATTTCATCTCATCTTTCCAGTGGAATACTTGGATTTCCAAGTTGAGGCCAGGTTCATGCATTTCCTGTCATATCTTGCATTTTGCATCCCGCATCGCATCCCGCATAGCATATCATCATTGCATCTTACTGCTTGATCCTTGCACGTGGTTGATTGTGTCCTTGTTACTTGTTTGTCTTGTTTGGGTAGAGCCGGGAGACGAGTTCGCTAACGAGGATCCCGTTGAGTTTGCTTTCGAGGATCCCGTCAACTCTGACAACTGTGCAGGCAAGATGATCATACCCTCGAAATCACTACTATCTTTGCTATGCTAGATTGCTCGCTCTTTTGCTATGCCAATGCTTCGATGCCTACCACTTGCTTTCAAGCCTCCCAAATTGCCATGTCAAACCTCTAACCCACCATGTCCTAGCAAACCGTTGATTGTCTATGTTACCGCTTTGCTCAGTCCCTCTTATAGCGTTGCTAGTTGCAGGTGAAGATTGAAGGCCGTTCCTTGTTGGAACATTTATTTACTTGTTGGGATATCATTATATTGCTATGTTATCTTAATGCATCTATATACTTGGTAAAGGGTGGAAGGCTCGGCCTCTCGCCTAGTGTTTTGTTCCACTCTTGCCGCCCTAGTTTCCGTCATATCGGTGTTATGTTCCTGGATTTTGCGTTCCTTACGCGGTTGGGTTATAATGGGAACCCCTTGACAGTCCCCTTGAATAAAACTCCTCCAGCAATGCCCAACCTTGGTTTTACCATTTGCCACCTAGCCTTTTCCCTTGGGTTTCGCGGACTCAAGGCTCATCTTATTTTAACCCCCCGCCCCCCCCCCCGGGCCAGTGCTCCTCTGAGTGTTGGTCCAACCTAGAGCACCGTGCGGGGCCGTCCCTTGGCAACTTGGGTTACGTTGGCTCCCGTATGCTTAGCTTATCCGGTGTGCCCTGAGAATGAGATATGTGCAGCTCCTATCGGGATTTGTCGGCACAGCGGGCGGTGTTGCTGGACTTGTTTTACCATTGTCGGAGTTGTCTTGAGTAACCGAGATACCGAGTCTGATCGGAACGTCTTGGGAGGAGGTCTATTCCTTCGTTGACCGTGAGAGCTTGTCATGGGCTAAGTTGGGACTCCCCTGCAGGGATTTGAACTTTCGGAAGCCGTGCCCGCGGTTATGGGCAGATGAGAATTTGTTAATGTCCGGTTGTAGATAACTTGAACCTTAACTTAATTAAAATGAATCAACTGAGTGTGTTACCGTGATGGCCTCTTCTCGGCGGAGTCCGGGAAGTGGACACGGTGTTGGAGTAATGTTTGCGCAGGTGGCTCTCTAGTTTCTCGCTCACGCTTTGCCTCCTCTTCTCGCTCTCTTTTTCGAATAAGTTAGCCACCATATTTTTCTAGTCGCTTGCTGCAGCTCCACATATATTTACCCTGCCTTACCTATATGCTTAAATAGTCTTGATCGCGAGGGTGCAAGATTGCTGAGTCCCTGTGGCTCACAGATTACTATTACACCAGATGCAGGGCCTGATGATTCCGCCCCAGGAGACGCGCTTGAGCTCAAGTGGGAGTTCGACGAGGACTCTCAACGTTACTATGTTTCCTTTCCTGATGATCAGTAGTGGTGCCCAGTTGGGGGTGATTGGGACCGTGTCGCATGTTGGGTTTATCTTCTATTTTGGCGTCGTAGTCGGGCCATGAGTGTTTGGTTGATGTAATGTTATTTATGTACTTGATTGATGTGGCGAGTGTAAGCCAACTATGTTATCTCCCCTTTATTATTTATATTACATGGGATGTTGTGAAGATTGCCTAACTTGCGACATATGCCTTCAATGCGATTATGCCTCTAAGTCGTGCCTCGACACGTGGGAGATATAGTCGCATCGAGGGTGTTACAAGTTGGTAATCAGAGCCTTCCCCGACCTTAGGAGCCCCATTGCTTGATCGTTATTAGCGGTCGAGTTGTGTCTAGAAAAAATGTTTTGAGTCATTTAGGAATTATATATCGGAGAGTTTAGGAATTCTTTTTACTTCCCAGTCTCCTCATCGCTCTGGTAAGGCATCCTGACGTAGAGTTTTGACTCTTCTCTTCTCAAATTTCACTAACAAAAATTTACGGTCACGCGGGTATCTTGGAATCGTTCCGATGGTTTTATGATGAGAACATTGTCTTGGTGCCTCCTGTCAGGGGTTTTGTGGAACTGTCCCGGGGAGTTGAGCTCTGAAGTGTTGTCATCTTAATTTTATCGTTGCAGTTCTGGAATACCTAAGTTTAGTACGCCGACATTGAAAATCTCTTATATGCAGTTCGTTGGTGAGATAACCTCGACGCCACCCAGTACTGGGGCGGGAGTTCGGGAGTATTGCCATAACTTGTATAACGGATGCTTTTTGAAGGTTGAGGTAGATGGTTTCCGAAGGTTTCGTGGTTATGTGTTGAAGGATGGATACAACTGGATGTAGGATTTGCTAGTTTGGGTGAGATATTATGCTTCCCCTGTATCCCCAACACCTGATTGCATAACCGGAAAGGTTCGGGAGTTTCATAGGTGGGAATTCTTGTATCTCTAGTTCTTCTTCCACAGATATTGGTTTGAGATTGGGATTTCTTACCGATTATTCGTTCTTGATCCGTACCTTGTTGATTTATTTCTCTACCTTAATTCTACGTGGCTTCTCAATTTATGGATATGTGACCATTTCAAGAGGAATGCATTCGTTCATTTTGTTCGGATGTGAAGACTATATGTTGCAATTTTCATTCCGTTGGATTCAGCTTCAATATTTATCTGTCAATGTGCTAATGGATGTCAACCGCTTCAGGATGGCTCCTCCAACGCGCACGACTCTGAATCCTGATCCGCCACCACCTCCCCCTCCTCCGGAGGCATGGCAAGCTGTGATGGCCGCAACTAATGCAAACACATAGTTGATCATGCAAATTCTTCAAGAGCGCAATCAAGGCAACCAAGGGAATCAAGGCAGCAATCAAAATCACTTTGCTACACTCAATTAGTTCCTTGCTAACGGGCCAAAGACTTTCAGCAATTGTGTTGAGGCAACCGATGCTGACGATTGGCTTGTGGATCTGTGCAAGCATTTCGAGTGCAGTAACGTCAGGCCTGAGGACTTTGTCAAGTTCGCTTCCTTCCAACTCAAAGATCGAGCTGCAGAATGGTTCTAGCAGTACAAGGATTCCAGAGGTGGACGTGTTATCACTTGGGATGATTTCCGTCGAGATTTCCGAGCTCGTCATATTCCCCAGAGCGTGGTTGAAAGCAAGCGTGAGGAATTCCGCAATCTGAAGCAAGGCTCTTTGTCTGTCTATGACTACAACAAGTTGTTTCAGAAGCTTGCCCGCTTTGCTAAGCAGGATGTCCCTGATGAGAAGAGCATGATATACCAGTTCAGGGGTGGTCTTAGAGAAGAAATTCAGCAAGCTCTTGTTCTCTTCGAGCCCTTGAGGTACGATGAGTTCTACAACATGGCACTGAAGCAAGAGGCTGCTCAGTTGAGGTGTGATGCTTCCAAGAAGCGAGTCAGAGATGTTACTCCTTCTTCCTCTACTCAAGTGGCCAAGCAGCAGAAGTATTGGCTTCCTCCTCCTCCGTTCCGTCAACCGTATCAGCAGAAGAGCAAAGGTGGCAGTGGTTCTTCCCACCCACCCAACCCTGGCTTTCAGAACAAGACTTCGTCTTAAGCTCCAAGATCGAGTGCTCTGTATCACTGTCCGCTTTCAGAGGTCACGTGCAACAAGTGCCAACAGAAGGGTCACTATGCCAACAAGTGTTTCAACCAGAGGCATCTTCCTCCTCCTCCTCCTGTGAGATCGGCAAGTACAGTTGTGGTCAAGCATAACCCCAAGCACGCCAAGGTCAACTTGCTGAATGCAGCTCAGGCAGAGGATTCATCAGATGTCATCATGGGTAACTTTCCAGTTAACGATGTTCCTGCAAAAGTTCTTTTTGACACTGGTGCATCACATTGTTTCATGTCAAGATCATTTGTTTCCAAGCATGACTTCGTTTCACAAATGTTGGGTAAACCTATGGGAGTGGTTTCTCCGGCTAAGTCTATGAGGGCTACTTCAGTAGTCTCGGATGTTTCTATCATGATAGGTGATTTCAAGTTTCTGGCTTCTCCAATGGTTCTTGGAAACTCGGATATTGATCTTATTCTTGGAATGGATTGGCTTTCTAAGCACAAGGCTCAGCTTGATTGTGCAGCCAGGCAGATTCAATTAACTCATTCGTCTGAGGATGTAATTGTCTTTGCCGCGAATGGCGATACCATCCGTCTGTTTTCTCTCAATGAGAAGGGTGAACTCAATGCCATCTCGCAAATTCCAGTCGTTTGTGAATATCAAGACGTCTTTCCAGAAGAGCTTCCAGGAATGCCTCCGCACCAGCCAGTTGAATTCGTTATTGATCTTGAGCCCGGCACGGAACCTGTGTGCAAGCGTCCTTACAAGCTCGGACCTGAAGAGTTGAAGGAGCTGAAGAAACAACTCGATATTCAAGAGAAAATGGGTCTTATCCGGCCTAGTTCTTCTCCGTGGGGTTGTGGTGTTCTTTTTGTGAAGAAGAAGGATGGAATGGACCGACTTTGTGTTGATTACCGTCCATTGAACAAGAAGACCATCAAGAACAAATACCCACTTCCCAACATCAACGAGCTGTTCGAACAACTCAAGGGTGCCCAAGTTTTCTCCAAGCTTGATCTCCGTATGGGTTATCATCAGATTCGAATCCGTGAGCAAGATATTCCCAAGACGGCTTTCAGCACAAGCTATGGTTCATATGAATACACTGTCATGTCTTTTGGCCTCGTCAACGCTCCTCCGACGTTCTCTCGCATGATGAACTTCATCTTCAACGCCTACACCAATGACTTCGTTTTGGTCTATCTCGACGACATTCTGGTTTTCTCGAAGAACAAGGAAGATCATGCCAAGCACTTGCGTTTGGTACTCGATAAGCTCAGAGAACATCAGTTCTACGCTAAGTTCTCTAAGTGTGAATTTTGGCTCGATGAGGTTCTTTATCTTGGTCATATCATCTCTTCCAAAGGCATTGCCGTGAATCCTGAGAAGGTGTCTGCAATTGTGAATTGGGAACCTCCTCAGAACGTGAAGCAACTCCCTAGCTTCCTCGGTCTCGCAAGCTATTGCCGAAGATTCGTTGAAAACTTTTCTAAGATTGCGAAGCCTCTCTCTAATCTTCTCCAGAAGCACGTCAAGTACGTTTGGTCTCCGGAGTGTGACATTGCTTTCAACACTTTGAAAGAGAAATTGATCACTGCTCCAGTTCTGACTCCGCCTAATGAATCAAAGCCGTACGAGGTCTTTTGTGATGCCTCTCTCCAAGGTCTTGGCGCAGTTTTGATGCAAGAGAAGAAAGTTGTTGCTTATACCTCTCGCCAGTTGAAGCCTAATGAGAAGAACTACCCCACTCATGATCTCGAGTTGGCGGCAGTTGTGCATGCTCTTTTGACTTGGAGACATCTTCTATTGGGAAGAAAAGTGGACATTTTCACTGATCACAAGAGTCTCAAGTACATCTTCACTCAGCCTAATCTCAACCTCAGGCAAACTCGATGGGTCGAAATGATTCAAGAGTATAATCCGAGTATCGAGTATACTCCAGGCAAGGCCAATGTGATTGCTGACCCATTGAGCAGGAAAGCTTACTGCAACAGTCTGATTCTCAAGCCTTATCAACCCGAGCTTTGTGAAGCTTTCCGCAAACTTAATCTGCAAGTTGTTCCTCAAGGTTTCCTCGCCAACCTTCAAGTCTCTCCTACCTTGGAAGACCAGATTCACCAAGCCCAGCTTCTTGATGCTATGGTGAAAAGGTGAAGATTGGGATTGCCAAGAGTCAGCCCAAGTACAAGTGCTACCTCCTTGATGACAAGGATACTCTCTTCTTCGAGGATCGTATTGTTGTACCCAAAGGTGACCTCCGTAAAGTGATCATGAACGAGGCTCACAATTCTCTTCTCTCCATCCACCCTGGGAGCACGAAGATGTATCAGGACCTTAAGCAGGCCTATTGGTGGACTCGAATGAAGCGCGAGATTGCTCAATTCGTGAATGAATGTGATGTCTGCAGAAGAGTGAAGGCAGAACACCAAAGGCCAGCTGGTCTCCTCCAACCTCTTGCCATTCCAGAATGGAAGTTTGACCACATTGAAATGGACTTCGTGACTGGGTTTCCAAAGTCCAAGCGTGGCAATGATGCTATATTCGTTGTCATCAACAAACTCACTAAAGTGGCTCATTTTCTGCCTATCAAAGAGTCGATCACTGCAGCTCAATTGGCGGAACTCTATACCTCTCGAATTGTCTCTCTACATGGTATTCCACAAGTGATCTCTTCAGACCGTGGCAGCATCTTTACATCCAAGTTTTGGGATTCTTTTCAGAAGGCCATGGGTACCAACATCCGCTTCAGCACAGCTTTCCATCCTCAAACTAGTGGTCAAGTCGAGTGTGTCAACCAGATTCTTGAATATATGCTCAGGGCTTGTGTGATCTCCTTCGGCATGAAGTGGGAGGATTGTCTTCCTTATGCTGAATTCTCCTACAACAACAGTTTTCAAGCAAGTTCGGGCAAGGCCCCATTTGAAATTCTGTATGGCAGGAAGTGCCGTACCCCTCTCAACTGGTCTGAAACTGGTGAACGTCAGCTTTTGGGTAATGACTTAATCACAGAGGCATAGGAAATGTGCAAAGTCATTCGTGATAACCTAAAAGTAGCCCAATCCCGTCAGAAGAGCTACTATGATAGTAAGCACCATGATTTGGCTTTCGATATTGGAGATCATGTTTACCTCCGCGTCTCTCCTATGAAAGGTACTAGTCGCTTCGGTATCAAAGGGAAGCTTGCCCCTAGATACGTGGGACCTTTCAAGATTGTCAGCAAGAGAGGCGACCTCGCCTATCAACTCGAGCTTCCTTCAAACTTTGCAAATGTTCATGACGTGTTCCATGTCTCTCAGCTTCGAAAGTGCTTCAAGACTCCTGACCGCACCGTCAACTTCGAGGACATTGAGCTCCAAGAAGATCTCTCTTATCGTGAGCACCCAGTTGCTATTCTTGAAGACACTGAACACAAGACTCGCAACAAGTCAATCAAATTTCTCAAAGTCAAGTGGTCACATCATTCTGACCGTGAAGCTACCTGGGAACGCGAGGATCACCTCCGTTCTGAGTACCCGGCATTCTTTCAGTCCTAGATCTCGGGACGAGATCCTTTCGTAGTGGTGGAGTGTTGTAACACCCCGGATGTAACTTTCCCAATTTGTACTCCAACTCTTGCCGTTTCCGCCGTTAAGTTATTTTATTTTCTCGGGTTCGGGTTTTTGTCTCCGTGTGTTGTTGTGGTTGTCATGCATCTCATATCATGTCATCATGTGCATTGCATTTGCATACGTGTTCATCTCATACATTCGAGCATTTTCCCCGTTGTCTGTTTTGCATTCCGATGCTTCGTTCTCCTCCGGTGGTCATTTCTAGCTTTCTTTCGTGTGTGGGGATTAAAAATTTCCGTATTGGACTGAGACTTGCCAAGCGGCCTTGGTTTACTACCAGTAGACCGCCTGTCAAGTTTCGTATCATTTGGACTTCGTTTGATACTCCAACGGTTAACCGAGGGACCGAAAAGGCCTCATGTGTGTTGCAGTCCAACACCCCTTCAATTTGGCCCAAAACCCAACTAAGCCCTCTCCATCATCTAGAGCGTTCAATCACGATCGCGTGGCCAAAAACCGCACCTCATTTGGACTCTCCTAGCTCCCTCTACCTCTATTTAAACCCCCCCCCCCAAATTCGGATCTCCTTCCTCCCCCGAAACCCTAAAAAATCCGCTCGCACCGTGCCGGACATGTCCGCCACCGCCGGACGAATCCCGCCGACGCGCCCTAGCCAATAGGCGCATGCCACGTGTCCCCGACGATCCTCTCTCTCCTCCGGCCCGAAGAGCCCGGATCTGTCCTTCCCGGCCCGCGCGCCGCCGCCGCCCGGTCTCCTCCATCCGCGCCGCCAAGCGACCACCCGCGCCGCCGCCGCCCGGTCTCCTCCATCCGCGCCGCCAGGCGACCACCCGCGCCGCCACCGGTGTTCACCGCCGCCGCGCGTGACCCTCGCCGCACCGCCACCTCGGCCACCGCGCGCCTCCTCGCCAACCCGCCGGACCACCGCCGCCCGCCGCCTTCTTCGTTGCTCCGGCGAGCCCGCGCCACCAACCGACGCTGGCGACCACCGCCCGCAAGCGCCGCCTGCCTCCACCTCGGCTCCGGCCTCCTCCGGCAAGTCTCCGGCGAGCGCCGACCGCCGCAGCTACAGTTCTGGCCACTCATCGAAATCCGTGCGCCAGATCCAGATCCATGAACAGTAAACCCTAGGGTGATTTTTTCTCCAAGTCCCGAAATTCCAGATCCAAGTGTTTATGTTCATAGCCCCGTAACTTTGCATCTGTAGCTCCGATTCATGCATATAGCATATCAAAATGTTCATCTCAGAGAGTACATCATTTCATTCCATTGAATCATTTTCATTTGAGTTCATCTTGATGCCCTAAATGCTGTTAGAAGAGAGCTACTTGAGTTAATTGTCAGATCTGCTACTCCATTTAGCTTTTTGTCATTTTTGCCATGATTATTGTGTGCATGATATGCCCATGAGTTATACATATGTTTTGTTAAGTGTTTTGTCATCTTTCCAGAGGTGCAACCCATGTATTTTTGTGATGTGTGTGGTGACTAGTGAAAGCTTGCAAAGTGGTGCACTCGTTAATTCTATTTTCAGGGACTTAGCAATTCCACTAAGTCCTTGATCTGTTTATCTCATGATGCCATATGTTCATGTTGTTTCCTAGTGATCTGTGCCTCTTTTGAGGATGATCAGTAAGGATGTTTTGTTAATCTTGTAGTGCTCTATCCATCCACGGCTTTGTTTGCAATTATGGAGCACCCTAGCTTAAGTCAATCGAGCTCTACTTTTGCTACTTTGTGAATCTGGGCAGATTGTCAACTTGTTTGCAATTTTGCCGATGATGTTGTAGTTGATCCGTGCATGCTATGCTATTGTTCTTGCCATGTCTAGCTTGCATTTTTTGTGTTCTTGATAGATGTATGCTTAGCTTTTCATGACTTGCACCGTATTGAGTGCATCGAGCTCGTAAACATGCCTACTTGAGTTATGTTTCAGCATGTGCCAGTTTTCACCAAGTCTGTGATCTGATTATGTTTTTGCTATGTTCACATGCTTGCAATTGTATTTTAGTGATCCCTTTTGGCTCAAGGTCACTAAGGGACTTTTGTTAAGCTCTTTGAGTAGCTCCATGCCATGTTTTACTTTGCCATGTTCAGGTCCTGTAGCATATCGTTTTGTTGCTCCGGAGAGTGCTATCTGATCTGAAATTCCAGACAAGTGTTAATTTCACTAAGTCTGAGATCTGTTTACCATATGCATTTTTGCCATGCTTGTTTGAACCTGTTAATGGATGAATTGGCCATAGCTTCAGTGCTAGACTTTTGTTAAGCATCTTGAATGCATCCCTGCCATGTATTTTGTTGTCATGTTTGGGTGCTGTAGCATGTTCATCTCATTGCATTTAGATGGCTACTTGCTGTAAATCGCAGACCGGTGTCATATTTGAATCGCTTGCCATTTCCAAACCGTAACTCCGATTCCGGCGTTCTTTATATCGTTTTCAAGCGATTTCATCTCATCTTTCCAGTGGCACACTTGGATTTCCAGTTGAGGCCAGGTTCATGCATTTCCTGTCATATCTTGCATTTTGCATCCCGCATCGCATCCCGCATAGCATATCATCATTGCATCATATTGCTTGATCCTTGCACGTGGTTGATTGTGTCCTTGTTGCTTGTTTGTCTTGTTTGGGTAGAGCCGGGAGACGAGTTCGCTAACGAGGAGCCCGTTGAGTTTGCTTTCGAGGATCCAGTCAACTCTGACAACTGTGCAGGCAAGATGATCATACCCTCGAAATCACTACTATCTTTGCTATGCTAGATTGCTCGCTCTTTTGCTATGCCAATGCTACGATGCCTACCACTTGCTTTCAAGCCTCCCATATTACCATGTCAAACCTCTAACCCACCATGTCCTAGCAAACCGTTGATTGGGTATGTTACCGCTTTGCTCAGCACCTCTTATAGCATTGCTAGTTGCAGGTGAAGATTGGAGGTCGTTCCTTGTTGGAACACTTATTTACCTGTTGGGATATCACTATATTTCCATGTTATCTTAATGCATCTATATACTTGGTAAAGGGTGGAAGGCTCGGCTTCTCGCCTAGTGTTTTGTTCCACTCTTGCCGCCCTAGTTTCCGTCATATCGGTGTTATGTTCCCGGATTTTGCATTCCTTACGCGGTTGGGTTATAATGGGAACCCCTTGACAGTCCGCCTTGAATAAAACTCCTCCAGCAATGCCCAACCTTGGTTTTACCATTTGCCACCTAGCCTTTTCCCTTGGGTTTCGCGGACTCAAGGGTCATCTTATTTTAAAACCCCCCCGGGCCAGTGCTCCTCTGAGTGTTGGTCCAACCTAGAGCACCGTGCGGGGCCGTCCCTTGGCAACTTGGGTTACGTTGGCTCCCGTACGCTTAGCTTATCCGGTGTGCCCTGAGAACGAGATATGTGCAGCTCCTATCGGGATTTGTCGGCACAGCGGGCGGTGTTGCTGGACTTGTTTTACCATTGTCGGAGTTGTCTTGAGTAACCGAGATACCGAGTCTGATCGGAACGTCTTGGGAGGAGGTCTATTCCTTCGTTGACCGTGAGAGCTTGTCATGGGCTAAGTTGGGACTCCCCTGCAGGGATTTGAACTTTCGAAAGCCGTGCCCGCGGTTATGGGCAGATGGGAATTTGTTAATGTCCGGTTGTAGATAACTTGAACCTTAACTTAATTAAAATGAATCAACTGAGTGTGTTACCGTGATGGCCTCTTCTCGGCGGAGTCCGGGAAGTGGACACGGTGTTGGAGTAATGTTTGCGCAGGTTGCTCTCTAGTTTCTCGCTCGCGCTTTGCCTCCTCTTCTCGCTCTCTTTTGCGAATAAGTTAGCCACCATATTTTGCTAGTCGCTTGCTGCAGCTCCACATATATTTACCCTGCCTTACCTATATGCTTAAATAGTCTTGATCGCGAGGGTGCAAGATTGCTGAGTCCCTGTGGCTCACAGATTACTATTACACCAGATGCAGGGCCTGATGATTCCGCCCCAGGAGACGCGCTTGAGCTCAAGTGGGAGTTCGACGAGGACTCTCAACGTTACTATGTTTCCTTTCCTGATGATCA
The DNA here is from genome assembly GCF_003073215.2 of Triticum urartu. Classification (NCBI taxonomy): domain Eukaryota; kingdom Viridiplantae; phylum Streptophyta; class Magnoliopsida; order Poales; family Poaceae; genus Triticum; species Triticum urartu. The sequence continues at coordinate 378,274,317 of NC_053027.1, read as the reverse complement.
GTAGTGGTGCCCAGTTGGGGGTGATTGGGACCGTGTCGCATGTTGGGTTTATCTTCTATTTTGGCGTCGTAGTCGGGCCATGAGTGTTTGGTTGATGTAATGTTATTTATGTACTTGATTGATGTGGCGAGTGTAAGCCAACTATGTTATCTCCCCTTTATTATTTATATTACATGGGATGTTGTGAAGATTGCCTAACTTGCGACATATGCCTTCAATGCGATTATGCCTCTAAGTCGTGCCTCGACACGTGGGAGATATAGTCGCATCGAGGGTGTTACATCGACGTGATTCAAATCACCGATGACCTAGTGCCGAACGGACGGCACCTCCGCGTTCAACACATGTACGGTTGGGAGACGTCTCCTCCTTCTTGATCCAGCAAGGGGGAAGGAGAGGTTTATGAAGATCCAGCAGCACGATGGCGTGGTGGTGGAAGCAACGGTGATCTCGGCAGGGCTTCGCCAAGCGCTGGGAGATGGAGGAGTGTTACGGGAAGGAGAGGGAGAGGCCAGGGGCTTGGGTGCGCAGTCCTCCCTTCCCCCCACTATATATAGGGTGCCTAGGGGGGCGCCGGCCCTAGGAGATCCAATCTCCTAGGGGGGCGGCGGCCAAGGGGTGCCTTGCCCCCCAAGGCAAGGGTGGCGCCCCCACCCCTAGGGTTTCTAACCCTGGGCGCAGGGGGAGGCCCAAGGGGGGCGCACCAGCCCACTAGGGGCTGGTTCCCCTCCCACTTCAGCCCATGGGGCCCTCCGGGATAGGTGGCCCCACCCGGTGGACCCCCGGGACCCTTCCGGTGGTCCCGGTACAATATCGGTGACCCCTGAAACCTTCCCGATGGCCGAAACTGGACTTCCTATATATGAATCTTTACCTCCGGACCATTCCAGAACTCCTCGTGACATCCAGGATCTCATCCGAGACTTCGAACAACTTTTGGGTTACCATGTGCTAATATCTCAACAACCCTAGCGTCACCGAACCTTAAGTGTGTAGACCCTACGGGTTCGGGAGACATGCAGACATGACCGAGAAGCCTCTCCGGTCAATAACCAACAGCGGGATCTGGATACCCATGTTGGCTCCCACATGCTCCACGATGATCTCATCGGATGAACCACGATGTCGAGGATTAAATCATTCCGTATACAATTCCCTTTGTCAATCGCTACGTTACTTGCCCGAGACTCGATCGTCGGTATCCCAATACCTTGTTCAGTCTCGTTACCGGCAAGTCACTTTACTCGTACCGTAATGCATGATCCCGTGATCAACCACTTGATCACATTGAGCTCATTATGATGATGCATTACCGAGTGGGCCTAGAGATACCTCTCCGTCATACGGAGTGACAAATCCCAGTCTCGATTCGTGTCAACCCAACAGACACTTTAGGAGATACCTGTAATGTACCTTTATAGCCACCCAGTTACGTTGTGACGTTTGGCACACCCAAGGCATTCCTACGGTATCCGGGAGTTGCACAATCTCATGGTCTAAGGAAATGATACTTGACATTCAGAACAGCTACAGCAAACGAACTACACGATCTTTGAGCTAAGCTTAGGATTGGGTCTTGTCCATCACATCATTCTCCTAATGATGTGATCCCGTTATCAATGACATCCAATGTCCATAGTCAGGAAACCATGACTATCTTTTGATCAACGAGCTAGTCAACTAGAGGCTCACTAGGGACGTGTTGTGGTCTATGTATTCACACATGTATTACGATTTCCGGATAACACAATTATAGCATGAACAATAGACAATTATCATGAACAAAGTAATATAATAATAACCATTTTATTATTGCCTCTAGGGCATATTTCCAACATGTTTCTCGTTTATGGAGGTGACAAAGAGCTCGTCGTAAATGGTTACGTCGATGCAAGCTTTGACACTGATCCGGATGACTCTAAGTCACAAACCGGATACGTATTTATATTGAATGGTGGAGCTGTTAGTTGCAGTTCCAAGCAAAGCATCATGGAGGGTTCTACGTGTGAAGCGGAGTACATAGCTGCTTCGAAAGCAGCAAATGAAGGAGTCTGGATGAAGAAGTTCATATCCGATCTAGGTGTAATACCTAGTGCATCGGGTCCAATGAAAATCTTTTGTGACAATACTGGAGCAGTTGCCTTAGCGAAGGAATCCAGATTTCAAAAGAGAACCAAAAACATCAAGAGACACTTCAATTCCATCCGCGATCAAGTCAAGGAGGGAGACATAGAGATTTGCAAGATACATACGGATCTGAATGTTGCAGACCCGTTGACTAAGCCTCTCTCATGAGCAAAACATGATCAACACCAAGACTCCATGGGTGTTATGATCATTACTATGTAATCTATATTATTGACTCTAGTGCAAGTGGGAGACTAAAGGAAATATGCCCTAGAGACAATAATAAAGTTGTTATTTATATTTCCTTATATCATGATAAATGTTTATTATTCATGCTAGAATTATATTAACCGGAAACTTGGTACATGTGTGAATACATAGACAAAGAGAGTGTCCCTAGTATGCCTCTACTTGACTAGCTCATTAATCAAAGATGGTTAAGTTTCCTGACCATAGACATGTGTTGTCATTTGATGAACGGGATCACATCATTAGAGAATGATGTGATGGACAAGACCCATCTGTTAGCTTAGCATAATTATCGTTTAGCTTCATTGCTATTGCTTTCTTCGTGACTTATACATGTTCCTCTGACTATGAGATTATTCAACTCCCGAATACCGGAGGAACACCTTGTGTGCTATCAAATGTCACAACGTAACTGGGTGATTATGAAGATGCTCTACAGGCGTCTCATATGGTGTTTGTTGGGTTGGCATAGATCGAGATTAGGATTTGTCACTCCGAGTATCAGAGAGGTATCTCTGGGCCCTCTCGGTAATGCACATCACTATAAGCCTTGCAAGCAATGTGACTAATGAGTTAGTTACGTGATGATGCATTAGGGATGGAGTAAGGAGACTTGCCGATAACAAGATTGAACTAGGTATGGTGATACCGATGATCGAATCTCGGGCAAGTAACATACCGATGACAGGAACAACGTATGTTGTTATGCGGTTTGACCGATAAAGATCTTCGTAGAATATGTATGAGACAATATGAGCATCCAAGTTCCTCTATTTGTTATTGACCGAAGATGTGTCTCGGTCATGTCTACATAGTTCTCGAACCCACGGGGTTCGCACGCTTAATGTTCGATGACGATTTCTATTATGAGTTAGGTGATTTGCTGACCGAAGTTTGTTCGGAGTCCCGGATGAGATCACGGACATGACAAGGAGTCTCAAAATGGTCGAGACATAAAGATTGATATATTGGACGATATTATTCTGACAACGGATGAGTTCTGAGAGGTACCGGGTAACTATCGGAGTGCTGGAGGGTTATCGGAACCCCCCGGGGAACTAATGGGCCTTCATGGGCCTTAGTGGGGAGAGATAAGGGCCACAAGGGGATGGCCGTGCGCCCCCCTGGTAGTCCGAATTGGACTAGAGGAAGGGGCGGTGCCCCCTTTCCTTCCCTTCCCTTTCTCCCTTCCTCCTTTCCCCTTCCACCAAGTGGAATCCTACTAGGACTTGGAGTCCTAGTAGGACTCCTCTCCTTGGCGCGCCCTACAGGGGCCGGCCGGCCTCCCCCTCTCCTCCTTTATATACGAGGGCAGGGGGCACCCTAGAACACACAAGATCAATTGTCTTAGCCATGTGCGGTGCCCCCTCCACAGTTAGACACCTCGGTCATATCGTCGTAGTGCTTAGGCGAAGCCCTGCGCCGGTAACTTCACCATCACAATCGCCACTCCGTCGTGCTGACGGAAATCTCCCTCATCCTCAACTAGATCAGAAGCTCGAGGGACGTCATCGAGCTGAACGTGTGCTGAACACGGAGGTGTCGTACGTTCGGTGCTAGGATCGGTTGGATCGCGAAGACGTTCGACTACATCAATCGTGTTACTAAACGCTTCCGCTTTCGGTCTACGAGGGTACATGGACACACTCTCCCCTCTCATTGCTATACATATCCTAGATAGATCTTGCGTGATCATAGGATTTTTTTTTGAAATACTGTGTTCCCCAATAGCGATCACATCGACCTTGGAACCATTTCAGACGTGCATCGTCACCTCGTCCTTAGCCAATCTTCGTTTAATCCGTAGCCCCTGTTTCGAGTTAGAAATATGAGCAACCGAACCAGTATCAAATACCCAGGTGCTACTACGAGCATTAGTAAGGTTCACATCAATAACATGTATATCAAATATACCTTTGTTCACTTTTCCATCCTTCTTATCCGCCAAATACTTGGGGCAGTTCCGCTTCTAGTGACCAGTCCCCTTGCAGTAAAAACACTCAGTTTTAGGCTTTGATCCAGACTTGGGCTTCTTCCCGGGAGTGCCAACTTGCTTGACATTCTTCTTGAAGTTCCCCTTCTTTCCCTTGCCCTTTTTTCTTGAAACTAGTGGTCTTGTTAACCATCAACACTTGATGCTCCTTCTTGATCTCTACCTCTGCAGCTTTGAGCATAGTGAAGAGCTCGAGAATTGTCTTATTCATCCCTTGCATATTATAGTTCATCACGAATCCTTTGTAGCTTGGTGGCAGTGATTGAAGAACTCTGTCAATAGCACTATCATCTGGAAGATTAACTCCCAGCTGAGTCAAGTGGTTATGATATCCACTAAGTATGTGTTCACTGACAGAACTGTTCTCCTCCATCTTGCAGCTATAGAACTTGTTGGAGACTTCATATCTCTCAAGTCGGGCATTTGCTTGAAATATTAACTTCAACTCCTGGAACATCTCATATGGTCCATGACATTCAAAACATCTTTGAAGTCCCGGTTCTAAGCCATAAAGCATGGCACACTGAACTATCAAGTAGTCATCAGATCGAGCTTGCCAGACATTCATAACATCAGCATCTGCTCCTGCAGTAGGTCTTTCACCTAGCGGTGCTTCAAGGACATAATTATTTTGTGCAACAATGAGGATAATCCTCAAGTTGCGGACCCGGTCCGTGTAGTTGCTACCATCATCTTTCAACTTAGCTTTCTCTAGGAACCCATTAAAATTCAAGGGAACGGTAGCACGAGCCATTGATCTACAATATAGATATGCAAAAACTATCAGGACTAAGTTCATGATAAATTAAATTCAATCATATTACTTAAGAACTCCCATTTAGATAGACATCCCTCAAGTCATCTAAATGATACGTGATCCAAATCAACTAAACCATGTCTGATCATCAGGTGAGATGGAGTTGTCTTCAATGGTGAACATCTCTATGTTGATCATATCTACTATATGATTCACGTTCGACCTTTCGGTCTCCAGTGTTCCGAGGCCACATCTGTACATGCTAGGCTCGTCAAGTTTAATCCCAAGTATTCCGCATGTGCAAAACTGTCTTGCACCCGTTGTATGTGAACGTAGAGCTCATCACACCCGATCATCACGTGGTGTCTCAGCACGACGAATTGCCGCAACAGTGCATACTCAGGGAGAAAACTTATACCTTGAAATTTTAGTTAAGGGATCATATTATAATGCTACCACCGTACTAAGCAAAATAAGATGCATAAAAGATAAACATCACATGCAATCAAAATATGTGGCATGATATGGCCATCATCATATTGTGCCTTTGATCTCCATCTCCAAAGCATCGTCATGATCTCCATCATCACTGGCTTGACACCTTGATCTCCAACATAGCGTCATGGTCGTCTCGCCAACTATTGCTTTTACAACTATCGCTAATGCATAGTGATAAACTAATGCAATTACATGGCGTTTGCATTTCATACAATAAAGAGACAACCATAAGTGTCGTGGAATTGTCACGGCAGATGTCCTAGTGAAAGGACTTAATCGTGGAGCCATCACAACTAGGAAGCTTAAAGGGGTTAAAACGAGACAAAGGACACGAGGGTTATACTGGTTCGGCCCCTTGCGGTGAAGGTAAAAGCCTAATCCAGTTTGAGGTGGTATTGCTTATGTTTTGATTACTAGGGAGCGAATCCGCTTGACCTAGCTTTCGATCTGATCTTACTTGCCCTGAACCGCCGCCGGGTCGTCCCTTTATATACATAGGCTGACACCCAGCGGCTCATAGAATCCCAATCGGCTCATAAACAGTGTCCGGCTCGGTCTCTAACTATTCATGCCTTACAATGCAAGTTATGTACATATGGCGGTTTATCTCTAAGGGCCTTGAATCACCTTTGGGTCTTGGGCCCTTAACTGAACCGCCATCTTCCAAAGCTGTCTTGGGCTTCATGAATCACCATAGGTATAACCCGGCCCCTCCTGGGCGGGTCATACCTAATAGTTATATCCCCAACATTAGGCCCCAGATTGATTTGAACTGGTTCATGTCAATCTTTAACACTTATAGGAAATCTTCTGCTCTTTATTGCGCGAAAATTTGTAACCCACCATGATGTCATCTCCAGGATTTGTGATAACCCACCATGACGTTATCTGCCAGTACTTCACACTTCATCTAACATATCTCAACGGATCTTTATCTTAATGATCATCCTAAGAATCGAGGTGTCCTGGTAGCTGGATGACCATATTTTCGGCCTCCTCGTATTCTGCCCCTGCCTGTTCCCTATCTCCTTATAAATAGGATCCGAAAGCTATCTCTCATTTTTCTCCTTCTTCCTTCTTTCTCTCGCAACCCTTCTGTTGCTCGAGCTCCACCACCGCTGCAGAGCACCTCGTCTTCCTCAACCTCGGCTGCTGCATCAACCTGAGTCGATCCAGATAACGGCGGTGACCCTCCACAGCAGATCTGCAACTGTAAGTTCCTACCTTCTCATACCTTAGATCTGCATTAGGGTTTGTGAGCTTCTCTGTGTTCTTCGTAGTTCATCGTAGTCCATCTTCCAGGCTGTACCGCGAGCTTCTTTGATCTGAAAACGGCGTTAAACCAATGCGGTAGTTGTTTTATTTCCACTTTTAATATCGGTAGATCCCCTTTCCTGGAAGAAAAATCTTGTGCAAGCTCATGAACTCATTTGTACTGATTTTTAGGTTTAGATTTATTTTTCTTTTCCTGAGCAGTCGTTGATCCAAAATAATAGTTGTAGCCTGTGAAACTTGTATATCTCAGTACTTAGCCAATTTTTCGTTGCTGGCAACTCTTGAATATCTTTAGTCGTGGCGGCTTACCATGCCGGCTTATTTTTCCTTCATATACCATTAGCCCTTATTTAAGCCACCATTATACATCTGTACTGCAATCATTAGCTTATAATTCCTCCAATTAATTTGAGCCGGTAAATTACTTCCTTTTAGATTGTCTTTTTGCCATGCTGCCAAAGACGATGGCAACTTGCAACTGGGTCCCTTCCATAGTCACTGAGGATACTCTAAAAAACTTTGTCACATTGGATACTTACCAGAGAAGAGTGTCATGTCTTACCGCGCCCCTGACCCGGCTGAAGAGAGACCTTAGCCAAAGGATGGTGAAATCATCATCTTCATTGATCATATGAACCGGGGCTTTTCGCCGCCCGGCTCAAAATTCTTTAGAGATGTTCTGCATTTTTTCAAGCTTCATCCGCAAGACATTGGACCCAATTCCATATCAAACATCTGTAACTTCCAAGTTTTCTGTGAGGTTTATCTTCAAGAAGAACCTACTGTTGAACTCTTCAGAGAATACTTCTATTTGAACCGCCAAAATGAGTACATCAACGGTCCCATCTTGGAACTTGGCGGGATTTCGATTCAGCGCAGACGGGGTGTTGTCTTTCCTCTAGTAGTCTTGCCAAGCCATCCCAAGGACTGGAACCAAACCTGGTTCTATTGCAAAGATACGTCGCCGGCTAATGAAAATTCAATGCCAGGTTATCGTGCTGAGCGTCTTAACGCTAAATATTTACTCACTGACAAACTTTATGCCGTTGAACGCAAGAAGCTTGTCCCAACAATCAAAAAGGTTCAAGCCTTGCTAGGAAACGGCTTAACTGGAGTTGACTTGATCCGCTGTTGGATCACATGGCAGATCATCCCTCTGAGCCGCTGATCTGACTTGATGTGCAACTATACCGGAGGAACAGACGATCCATTACATCATAGCTCCCTGCGTCTGACCGAAGAAGCCATTGTTGAAATGGCGACCACCCTCATCAACAGCAAATATGAAGACTGCAGCATAGTAGGGTTGAATCCTTTCTGCAAGCTCAACCCGGCACCAGAGGTAAATCTTCTTGACTCCTTTTTCCGCAGTAGTTAAGTATTTGCATGAGTTTCAACATGTTATCTTTCTACAGGCTAAATCTGACTTTTGGAAGGCCAAATATGATCATGAGGCTACTAAAAAAGCTAGAGCTGCTGCAATAGCCGCCAAGAAAACCGCCAGAAAGTCTAAGAAGAAAACAACTGCTTCTGACTTACTCAAGATGGATGACACCTCTGAGTCGGAGGTAGCCCTTGACTCTCTTGGCCTGCTTTTTAACAACCTTATTGACACTGACTATTACCAAGAGGACACAGGGGCCAGCCAGGCAGTTGAAGAAGAGGTAACTATTAATTCCTCCAACTCAGAACCTTTAGCAAGGTAGAAACTTCGGCGGGTAACCCAGAAAGTAAGGTTTTCACACCCCTTGGCTTATTTAGATCCTCATTTTCTTTTGAAACAACAGCAACATGAGAGTCGCCGTCAGACTCGGACCAGTGGAGATGATGAGTTACCCTCCGGCTTACCGAAAACCCCTCGGAAACGCCAAAATGAGGTTCTTTTAAACCTTAATTCTGATGAACGAGTCACTTTTATAAGTCACTCAATTATAATTCCACTTTTTGCAGGAGATTGCTCATTCCTCCTCTGGTGATTCTTCACAAACTCAGCTTCCGGCTTTTAAGACAGCCCCCGGGTAAAGATAATTATCCTTCTTCTGCACCTTTATGCCCGTATCGTTATACTGACTCATCAAATTCTTCTTAGTGGTCAAGAAAAGCCCAAGAAAGCAAAGGTGGAAAACCGGCTGAGGATCCAGAAGCCGCTGAACCAGCGCAACTGACTCTTGCCCCGGAACAAACTGAAGCACCAGAAGACCCTGCTATCGATGTTCAATCAGATCTACTTGAGCCGTTTGTTGACGAAACCGTTCTTAATCCATCCACTGTAGAACCGTCAAGCTCAGCTAACCCGCCATAGACTTACAGCAATGATGTTTTAATCACTGGCAGCAGGTTCATTGAACCAGGTAATCCGACTGTGCTGGCAAGACATCCGCAAAACAAGAAGTCATCGAGAGGCAGGAAGTGAGGTTTGATGTCTCCCACTATGCTCATCTGAGTATTGGTGAAGTACTATCTGGCTATCTTAGTCAAGTACACTCCAGCCGTGATTCAGAGGTTGAAATGGTCAAACAGATGTACCAAAAATATGAGGTATGTTCTCCGGTTTATATAAGTTATGTACCGTGGCAGCCCCCAAGTCTGCGGAATATGATAAGTGAATGATCTGTAGACTTTTTAATAAACTTATAAGCTTTTGCCTTAGACTCCTTCTGATTCCCGGTTTACAACCAAACCGGATGCTGATGGTTTTTCAATTTTCATGTGTAGTCCCCAAGGGACGGTTTAATCAGTATGAATGAGCCGGTCCTATTAGCCAATATGTAAGAGACAAATACTTTGACTAGATATCCTTATGAGCCAGCTGAGGCTATTAATAACACATCTGACTTACCTTAGGTAGGAAAAACAACAATATGCATTAGCCCCCAAGTGACAAGTGGTCTTGCTTGCAAAGCACTCGGGACTTCTGGAAAAAATCCAATTCCTGTGAAAATAAAATTGCACTGGCAGACATTAGCCCCCAAGTGCCAAGTGTTATTGCTTGCAAAGCACTTGGGACTTGTTTTTATAATCCACCATGAAACTAAACAACCTTATTCTGTATACAGGCTGCAACCGCGGAACTGGAATCCCAACTGTCGGAAGCTAAGATCCAGTTGTCGACTCAGGAGACTGAAACAAAGAAAACTGAATCCAAACTCCAATTGAGTGTGTCTGAAGCAGAAAAACTGAAGACCAGTTTTAGTGCAGAGAAAAAGGCTTGGGACAATGAGAAGATTGCCCTGACGCAGCATGCTGAAACGGCCGAGGCAGCTCTGAAAGAAGTTACCGCTGAACTCACCGGTTTAAAGAACAGTGTGTCTCAGATGGTTTCTGCAATCTTCGGTAAATCACCTTATTACTTACTCAAAGTCTATATTTGTCACCATAATGTAAGCCACCTACTTAACTCATTAGGAAAACTTCACAGGTCCCCGGAGCAGCAATCTGAGTCAAGATAGTCTGATAAAGCTCAAGGCGGTTTACACTCTTGTGGAGCAATTGTATAGTGGAGCTCAGCAGGCTCTTGCCATTATCTCCCTAGCGAACCAAGGACCAAACTTATTGAGTGATGTCTTGAAGAAGCTGTCCATCTTACCCGCCAGGTTTCAGGAAGTCAAGCGTTCTTGTGCGAGACCCGAAGCCGTAACTGCTTTGAGCCGCTCCAAAGCCTGGTACTGGAGTTAGACCCGGCGGATGTAGCCAGGGGGTACCCCAGCCTTAAGGAAGATGGAACTCCCTTCAACCAAGAAGACTTTGATGCCTGTGTGAAAGAGATTCGTCCTCATGCCACCATCATTGCTGAAGAAACCAATCTCACCAAGTATCAGCCGGGTTTTGATGCAGAAAATAAGAATATGGCGACTCCTTCATATAAAGTGACGGACTTAATCCTGCCGATTCGTAAGCACACTGTCGCCCCTGAAATTGACCCGTATGGTCTGATTGATGATGAGGCTAAGTTCGTCGCCCTTCATGGCTTTGATTGGTACAAACCCAATTTCCAAACGGTGGAGGAGGACGAACCGGTAAGGGATGAGTAGCAACCATCCAGTCAACCCGTCTAGGATTCATGAACCGGCTCTAGTTTATCATCTGCTATGTGTGAGAGTAAAAAACAGTATTATCCTTTTGGGCTCCAAGCGCCTTGTAATAGGCTAGCTTAAAACTTCATGTTCTGCTTTATGCCATCGTGCATATTGTGTTGTGTACAACACTTTTATCCGTCATGTGAAGATATGCTTTACATCCCTTACAATATCAGTAGTGTTGAATCTGTTCCTGCATGCAATATATGAAAATTGTCCTGGCGGTTTATCGTCGGACGGGTCATAATGCCCAATACACAACCGTGGAAACCAACATAGCTGTATAACCAAGGCTGGATGCAAGAATAATCAACATGAAATATATCATTCATATGATATTGAATTATATTCGTGTCTTACCATAGGGTGGGTCATAATATCTTACATACGACCATTAACATTGAAAGAAGAGACACAGATAAGCCTGTTATGAATTTTAACTTTGAAACACAACGGCAATATCATACATGTGATTTTGAATTTTCACTACCGGTTCATGTGACCCGAACAGTAAGGGTGATAACCCAATCTTTTAGAAGCCAACACTTCTACATGTATGATGATTGTCATACACTAGCGATTTATTGTCAAAAACCAAGCCAGGTTAAATTGAAACCATACTTATACATAGAAAAAGCCACAGAATAAAAACAAAGATTGTTTCTCAAAAACTTAAGCCAAATAAAAAGAAAAATTTATAGGCTTCTGATTCGAATACGATCAGCAAACCGGACCAAAGGGGTTAAGCTAGGATTCGAATACGATCATGTAGCCCCTAGTGGCTTTGGCATTGCTCCGATCAAGAGGGTACCGATAGCTATGTTCTCTTTGGTTCGAATACGACCTATGTTTGAACAGGAAGCCCCCAAATGACCTTGAGAGTTTTTTTAATGACTCTGATTCGAATACGATCAAAGTCGGACCCAAAAGGGGTTAAGCTATGATTCGAATACGATCAAGAATCCCCCTAGTGAGTTTGGCATTGTGCCGATCAAGAGGGTACCGACACCTATGTTCTCTTTGGTTCGAATAGGACCTATGTTTGAACAGGAAGCCCCCTAGTGATCATATGGTTTAATGGCTAGATTCGAATACGATAATGAGCCGGACCAAAGGGTTAAGCTGGATTTGAACACAATCAACCCCCAATTGGTCGTTTTGAAATTATAATGATGAAGACATATGATTATTGAGGATGAAAAGGACAAAGGTCCTGTTTATTACTTATCATAATATATACAACGTCAAAATATGTACATCATGAGAGCCGGTGGCTCAAGTATAGTAAGGCCGAAGATGAGCGATATTCCACGGTCGGCGGGTCTCTTCCTTCGACTTACGTGAGTCTTTGTGCTCTTGAACATCGATAAGGTAGTATGACCCGTTGTTCAAGTTCTTGCTGACCACAAAAGGTCCTTCCCAAGGTGGGGATAACTTGTGTGCATCAGTTTGATCCTGGATGAGCCAGAGCACCAAGTCACCTTCTTGAAAGGTTCTGGACTTAACTCGGCGGCTGTGATAACGGCGCAGGTCCTGTTGGTAAATCGCCGAGCGGGTTGCTGCTAAGTCATGCTTTTCATCTAACAAGTCAAGTGCATCCTGACGGGCTTGTTCGTTATCAGCTTGAACGTAAACCGCCACGCGGGGTGAGTCATGACGAATGTCACTAGGTAGGACCGCCTCTGCTCCGTAAACCATGAAGAAAGG